>NC_060126.1:192301233-192601233 GCF_021461395.2 Schistocerca americana
TGGTGTGGGTGGGTATTCATGTACATCAGTATTTGTGTGTGTGCATGTTTGTGTGTTTTGGTGATTCTGTGTGTGGCTCTATTTGTGTATGTATTGTGTGTGTGTGTGTGTGTTTGTGTGTGTGTGTGTGTGTGTGTGTGTGTGTGTGTGTTTGTTTGTGTGGGTGTGTGTGAGTGTGTGTGTGTGGGGTGGGACGTTTGTGCATCTGTGTTTGTGTGAGTGACTGGCACAAGTGTGTGTAAGCTTTTTTTGTGTATGTAGTAGTGTGTATTATTTGTGCATTTTGTTTCTTTCATATTCAGCTAAGGTTTTTCTCAATGTTGTATTGTGCTTCCTTTCTTTTCATCTTTTTTTAGTATTTTCTGTGTCTTGTATCTCTTGTGGAACTTTCTGTTTTGGTTGTGTGTATTTTGTGTATGTATTTTTTGCTTGTCTATTTTTTATGTGACTTTCTATTACAAGTCATTCAGTGTGTCTTTTTCGTGTCTTTTAGCACATTATTTATTTTCACATCAATTTTTGCCCATCTTCCTTCACACACATTTTTACACGTCTTCTCTGTTCACATCTTATTTGCTTGCTTTTTCAAAGTTTTTCGCATGTCTCCTTTTACATGTCTATTCTGCAATTCTATTTTTGCATGCTTTGCTTGCACAGCATTTTTTCAATCTATTTTTGTGTATTTTTTAAACATATCTTTTGGACTTTTCTTCACCAGGTCTTTTTTGTGTGGCTGTTCTTTCCTCTATTTGTAATGAATCTTGACAATTTCTATATTGTTATTGAGATGTATATACCAATTAATGTACATGTTGGTTCTCATGCATTATGTCGTCTGGAACATATGCTTTTTCATTAAATGTTGAAAGAGGCGAAGATACCAAGGTGCAAGACACTAGGGGCAAAATATGGGTGAGCAGTCTTTCAATCTCCCCCTGTATAGGAGGAGTCATTTCAGAAAAGTAGCTATCAGAAATTATGGTTTTAATGCAGCTCGTCCCTCGTGCATTTGTAAGATGTGGTGACATTCTCATGATTGTAATTATAATATCCACACTTATGGATGTATGTTCGCTGTCATCCATGAAGTGGAATGTGGCCTATGTATTTTGAATAAAGGATAAGGTGGGAGGAATGAAAGATGTAAGATATAATGGTAAATGGGGCTGTGAGTGAATGGAAGAATGTGTATCTCTACATGTATAGCCTGTTGAGAAGAATAGCTGTCGACAAATTGTGACTTAAAAGCGGATCTTCCCTCATGTGTGCTTATTATTACTTCACATCTTCCTCACTATAACAGAAAATATACACATCAGTGGATGTGTATGTTTTCATCTCTAAAGTGGGAGATGGAATACGTAATTTTCGAAAATTTTCGTTTGAATACCACTTCTACTTCCTGTGTGATTGTGTGTTTGTGTATGTTGGTCATCGTGGATGCAGGTGATTTTATGTGTTTGATATTGTGTGTGTGTGTGTGTGTGTGTGTGTGTGTGTGTGAATGTGTGGCTGTGTTCATGTTTGGCTGTGTACATGTGTGGGCGTGCGTGTGTGTGTGTGTGTGTGTGTGTGTGTGTGTGTGTGTGTGTGTGTGTGTGTCTGTGCATTTGTGCATATGTTTTTTCGTGCATAAAGTTGTATGTACCATTTCAGCGTAATCATTTTTTGTGTCTTGTTTGGTTTTATTACAAACTGATTTGTCCTTCCTTTATTTGTATTTATTTTTTGTGTATTTCTTGCGTTTTTCTTGCCTGTCTACTTTTGTGTATCTGTTTTTGTGTCTTTTTCCTTTGTGTGTCATTATTTTGCCTAGCTTATTTGCATCTTTCTTTGTGTTTCGTTTCTGGCCTATATTTTTTATATCTTTCTTGCATGTCTGCTTTTTGGATGTCTTCTTTGCACATTTCCCTTGTGTCTTCTCTTTCACATCTTTGTTTTGCACATATTTATATTTTTGCACATCATTCTATTTCATGTCTTTTCTTCCATATCTATTATGCAAAACTTTTATTGCATACCATTTTTTGGATATGTTTTCTCGCATTTCAATTTGTTTGCATATTTTTCCCACATTATTGGCACATCTCACCTTTGTGCATATTTTTATAGCATTTCTTTGTTTTTTGTGGTTGTCCATTTCAATGTTTCTATTGATTGATAATAAGCTTGTAATTGTAACTGAGCATGTATATAACAGCAAAACCTGTATATCTTTCTTGCATGTCTTTATTTTGTGTGTGTTCTTTGCATGTTTTCCTTCTGTCTTCTTTTTCATGAATTTGTTTTGCATATATTGCTATATGGCACATCACTTTTTTCACATCTTTTATTCAACACCTTTACCGCACACTGTTTTCATGTGTAATGAAATCTGAAACATATTTTTTCCATTAAGTTGTGAAGGAAGGAAGATACCAAGTTGTGAAAAATTTGGGGGGGGGGGTTGGGAGGTCATCTGACAAGGCAAACATAGCTGTGGTTGTGAGATTTTTCATAAACCTAGGTATTCGGAAATCATGGTGTTAATGCAGCTACTCCCTCCTGCATGTGGAACTTTTGGTGCTATTTCTGTAATTGTAATTGAGATTTTGACACCAATGGGTATATGTTCATTTGGATCTCTAAAGTGAGATATTGCCTGTGTACATATATTTTTCCTGAAAGGTGGGATGTTCAGAGGAATAGGTGTGGGGAAAATTATGACTTTAAAGTAGTTCTTTCCTCCTGCATTTGTAATATATTATATTCATTATAAATGAAATGTGTAATTGTGTCTGTGGAGCCTGCTCAGGAGGCAGTCTGTTTGAAAATTTTAGTGTGAATGTGGCTCCTCGTTCCTGTATGGTTTTTTGTTTGTGTGTATGTGGTTGTTTCCCTGTGTGGGTGTTTGTATGTGGAGGTGTTTATATGTGGGCATGTTTGTGTTTGAGTGTTTTTGTGTGTCATCATACTTGTTTGTCATTGTGTTTGACTGTAGTTGTGTTTGTGTGTATGGGTGTACGGACATGCATGCATGCATGTGTGTGTGTGTGTGTGTGTGTGTGTGTGTGTGTGTGTGTGTGTGTGTGTGTGTATGTGTGTGTGTGTGTGTGTCTGTGTGTGTGTGTGTGTCTGTGTCTGTGCCTGTGTGTGTGCATGCATCAGTTTTTTCGTGAACGTGTATTGTTTGTGCGTGTTTTTAGATGAGATTAGATTAGAGAGGATTCAGTTTTCGTTCCATAGACCGAAAAATGGGATGATTCTCATGGGTGTGTACAGTATAAAACAACATAAAAAATAGATGAATATGATGCAGTAAACTGTACCTGTTAACATTTACAGAATTAATACTCCATGCATCACAGTTATGCACTTTTAATAAATTTATCACACACAAATACCTAATCTTGACTGCTGTGACCAATCTAACAGACTATTTTCAATTAAGCTCGTCTATCAGTCCCTGATAAGATATTCATCTATGGAGCAGAAGGCGTTCCCTACCACAAAGTCTTTCACACTCTGTTTAAACTGGACCCAAGGATTTTATGGTTGCTGGTAATTTATTGAAAATATTTCTTCTTTGGTGTTGGACCCCTTTCTGGTTCAAGGTAAGTGATCTTAGGTCTCCATCTAGAGTGTACTTATTCATAGTATTGATACTATGTATAGATGTATTGGTTGGAAACAGACATATAGTGCTTGTAAAAAATTTCATTGAGGAATAAATATACTGAGAAGCAGTGGTTAGAATACAAAAGTCATTGAACAGGTTTCTAAATAATTTTCTTGAATTTACATAACAAATCAATCAGTGCCATTAAAAGGGAGGGTGGTAACATTAAGAATGCAACGAGAACTCCACTGTTAAATGAAGAGGCGACAGCGGATGGGCGGAAAGAACACAATGAAAGACTCTATGAGGGGGAAGATCTGTCTGATGAGATAAAAGAAGAAACAGGAGTCGATTTAGAAGAGAGAAGGGATCCAGTAATAGAATCAATATTAGACACTTTTGTACCCTGAAATCATTTGCTCAGTTTGATGAGGTACCCCAGAATATGATCCCATATGACATAATAGAATGAAAGTAAGCAAAGTATGCACGTTTTTTTACATGTGTATCTCCTACAGCTGGCATCATTCTCACTGCAAATACAGACTTGTTTATACGCTTCAGCAATTCTGTGGTATGCTCTTCCCAACTGAATTTATTATCAAGTTGTAATCTCAGAAATTTAACACTGTAACTTCTTCCATCTGTATGTCTTCAAATGTTATGCACTTGGTGGCAGGAAAGCTATTACACGTTCTGAACTACGTATAGTGAGTCTTTTCTGAGTTTAATGACAGTGAATTAGCTATAAAGCATTTATTAATGTAAGCGAAAATTTGGTTAGCAGCCATTTGTAAATATGTGCTTGACTCGCTACTTATTTCAATGTTTATATTATTTGAAAACAAAACAAATTTAGCATCTAGCAGTGTAACAGACAAGCGGTCATTAATATACTTAAGAAAAAGAAATGGAGACAATATGGAATCTTGAGGAACACCACATGTAATTAATTCCCACTCAGATGGAGACTAACTACCGACTACATAGGTATTTCACGCTGACACCATTTTTTACCCAATAATTCGATATGATGTCATTGTGATGGATGCTACTACAATTTTGGGAGATTTGTCATTTCCATATTACTTAAGTTACTTGTAAAAATAACTTTACCTGTGAGATTGGACAACAGAGCTTCGATATTTCTTATGAAGAGATCAAAGTTTTCTGAATGTGCCATTTATATAATACTATTATGAAGGGCTTATTATGAAATACTACTTCTGTTGAAGAGGCTCCTAACTGCTGCTCTGAGCAAAATTTATTAATATCTGCATTCTGGAAATCTAAACAGTTTCTGACAAATGTGGCAACTACTGTTTTCTCCATATCCTGTCTACAGAAGTGAGAAGCTAACACAACTCCTGCAACATTTAACATATTGTTCAAGTATTATTCGAAGTTCTTCTGTGCATCATTTCTTTTCATCTTGTTTCCTTTCATTTTGTGTATCCTTTTGTGAGCCATTTTTTGCATGTTTTTCTTCTATGTCCTTTATTTGCATATCTTTTCTGCATATCTTTATTTTGTGTCCCTTTCTTTGTGTGTCTCTATTTCTATGTCTTTCTTTGTGTGCTTTTTTCAGATGTGCTTTTGTTGCATGTCTTTTTTGTGTGACTTTTCTTGCATATCACTTCATTGTCAATTTCCCATATGTTTTTTTTTGCTTGGCTTTTTTGCACATCTTATTCTCTTTGCTCCTCATTTTTTTCGCTCTTAGCCTTATTTGCAAGTGTTCTTTACACATCTTGTTTCTGCACATCTTTTTTAGCACATACTTTTAGCACATTTTTTTAACATAGCATTTTTAGCACATTTCTCTTTTAGTACATCTTTTTTAGCACTTCCTTTTTTGTGGTTGTTTTTCCTATTTTTGCAGTGACTGTTGATATTTTAATTAGTTATTTAGCATACGTAAATCAGCACAATTGCACTTGCAGTCCAGGGGAAGTGTCTTCACTTAGTAATCAAAACGTCCTCAGTCTCAGGTTCCAATCCTGCCACTGCTTAAATTTTGATTAATAATCAGCATTGGCAGTCAAAGACTTCTGGCATAATAAGTCACTGTCATTCAGCCAATGGCCTTGTCAAGTTGGTAGAGGAGTGGACAGAGGTTCACGGCACTCTCTAGTCCTAGGGGTGGGAAACTACCCCTAAAGACGGAAGAATTAGCTATGGTCAACAGTATGAGGATGCAGAAGGCAATGGAAGCCACTGCATTAAACACACATAACATGTATCCACAGTACGTGTGGCCTGTAACTGGAAAAGTGTCATGATGATCTGCATATTGGCAGAGATTCCTTAATAGTCCTCCATGCGCATCTCGGGGAAGGGACTGCCAAGGGGAAGGTGACCATGAGAAAAGACTGAATAATCAACTAAAGGATAATGTTCTACTAATTGGGGTGTACAATGTCAGAAGACTGAACGTGGTGGGGAAACTAGAAAATCTGAAAATTGGAATGTAAGGGCTTTAGGTAGATATAGTAGGGGTCAGACAAGACAAGGTTTTGTGGTCAGATGAGTATAGGGTAATATCAACAGCACCAGAAAATGCTATAATGGGAGTAGAATTCATTATGAACACAAAGGTGGGGCAGAGAATGTGTTACTGTAAACTGTTCAGTGATAGGGTTGGTCTTAGCAGAATTGATGGCCAACAAACATTGACAATGATAGTTCAGGTATACATGCCGACATCACAGGCAGAAGATGAAGAGATAGAGAAAGTATATGAGGATACTGAAAGGGTAACACATTACATACAGGGAGATGAAAATCTAATAGCCATGGGCGACTGGAACGCAGTTGTAGGGGAAGATGCAGAAGGAAAGATTACTGCAGAATATGAGCTTGGGAAAAGGAATAAGATAGGAGAAAGATTAATTGAGTTCAGTAACAAGTTTCCGCCAGTAATAGCGAATACTCTGTTCAAGAATCACAAGAGATGGAGGTATACTTAGAAAAGTCTGGGTCATATGGGTAGATTTCAGTTAGATTACATCACGATCAGACATAGATTCCGAAATCAGATATTGGATTGTGAGACATACCCAGGAGCAGATATAGACTCAGATCACAATATGGTAGTGATGAAGATTAGGCTGAAGTTCAAGACATTAGTCAAGAAGAATCAATACACAAAGAAGTAGGATACTGTAGTACTAAGGAATGACGAGATACGCCTAAAGATCTCCACAGGTATAGATACAGCACTAAGGAATAGCTCAGTGGGTGGGACAGTTGATGAGGAATGGACATCTCTGAAAAGGGCCAGCACAGAAGTCGGAAAGAAAGATATAGATACAAAGAAGGTAACAGCGAAGAAACCATGGTTAATAGAAGAAATACTTTGGCTTATTGATGAAACGAGGACGTACAAATATGTTCTGGGAAACTCAGAAATGCAGAAATACAAGTCGCTGAAGAATGAAATAAATAGGATGGCTTGGTGAGCTAAGATGAAATGGCTGCATAAAAAACGGAAGGACAGATTCAGCATATAGAAAGTCTAATCAACCTTCAGTGCCATTAAAAGGGAGGGTGGTAACATTAAGAATGCAACGTGAACTCCACTGTTAAATGAAGAGGCGACAGCGGATGGGCGGAAAGAACACAATGAAAGACTCTATGAGGGGGAAGATCTGTCTGATGAGATAAAAGAAGAAACGGGAGTCGAATTAGAAGAGAGAAGGGATCCAGTAATAGAATCAAAATTTAAAGGAGCTTTCTACCACTTAAGATCAAATGAGGCAGAAGGGACAGATAACAATGCATCACATTTTCTAAAATCATTGGGGAAGTGGCAACAAAACGACTATTCACGTTGGTGTGCAGAATATATGAGTCTGGCCGACATACCATCTGACTTTCGGAAAAAAATCATGCGCACAATTCCGAGGGTTGCGAAAGCTGAGAAGTGCGAGAATCATCGCACAATCAGCTTAACAGTTTTTGCACCCAAGTAGTTGATAAGAATAATATACAGAAGAATGGAAAATAAAAATGAGGATGTGCTATATGACGATGAGTTCGGCTTTAGAAATGGCAAATGTACGGGAGAGGCAACTCTAATGTTTCAGTTGATAATGGAAGCAAGACTAAAGAGGAATCAAGACACGTTCATAGGATTTGTCGACCTGGAAAAGCGTTCTGTAATATAAAATTGTGCAAGATGTTCCAAATTCTGAGAAAAATAGGGGTACGCTATAAGGGGAGACAGGAAATGTACAAAACGTACAAGAGCAAAGAGAGAAAAATAAGAGTGGGTAACCAAGAACTAAGCACTCTGATTAAAAGGGGTGTTATACAGGGAGGCAGTTTTTCGTCCCTACTGTTCAGTCTGTATGTAGAGGGAGCAATGATGAAAATAAAAGAAAGGTTTAGGAGAGGAATTAAAATTTGAGGTGCAAGAATATCAATGATACGATTCACTGATGACATTTCTATCCTGAGTGAAAGTGAAGAGGAATTACATGATCTGCTGAATGCAATAGCAATCTAATGAGTACTGAATTTGGCTCGAGAGTAAATTGATGAAAGACGAAGGTAACGAGCAGTAGCAGAAATGAGAACAACAAGAAACTTAACATCAGGATTGATGGTCACAAAGTAGATGAAGTTAAAGAATTCAGCTACTTAGGCAGTAAAATAACCAATGA
This sequence comes from Schistocerca americana, assembly GCF_021461395.2. NCBI lineage: Eukaryota > Metazoa > Arthropoda > Insecta > Orthoptera > Acrididae > Schistocerca > Schistocerca americana. Next base: position 192,309,499 of record NC_060126.1, read on the forward strand.
TGGACGAAGTATGGAGAGCATTAAAAGCAGACTAGGAAAGGCAAAAAAGGCATTCCTGGCCAACGGAAGTCTACTAGTATCAAACGTACGACAATTTGGGGAAGAAATTTCTGAGAATGTACGTATGGAGTACAGCATTGTACAGTAGTGGAAGATGAACTGTGGGAAAACCAGAACAGAAGAGATTTGAAGAATTTGAGATGAGGTGCTACAGACGAATGTTGAAAATTCGTGGACTGATAAGGTAAGGAATGAGGAAGGTCTGCACTGAATCGGAGAGGAAAGGAATATGTGGAAAACACTGATAAGAAGAAGCGACAGGATGACAGGACATATGTTTAGACATGAAAGAATGACTTTCATAATACCAAAGGGAGCTGTAGATGGCAAAAACTGTAGAGGAAGACAGAGATTGGAATACATCCAACAAATAATTGAGGACGTAGGTTGCTACTCTGTGCTACTCTGAAATGAAGAGGGTGGCACAGGAGAGGTATCTGTGGCAGACCACATCAAACCAGTTCAAAGACATAGACAAAAAAAGGGGATATCAAAGAATGTATATGTTATTTTTCATTTCTAACGAGATCTGTAAATTATGTTTAGCCATTAAAGAGTAAAGGAAGGGATGATATGAAGATGTTAATCATCGGCATGTAGGATGGTTAGAAGAATAGAAACACATTGCTGCACTGAGGAGCGTTTTCATAAACTTAAGTATTCTGAAATTATGGCGTTAATGCGTTGCTCCCTGCTGTTTGTGTGGTATTTGAAGTCATTCTTGTAATTGTAACTGAAATTTAGACACTAACGGGTATATATTTGGTTTCATCTCTAAAGCGAGATGTAGCGTATGTATGTATTTTGCCTGAAAGCTGGAATTTTCACAAGAATGGGTGTTGACAAATTGTGACTTGAAAGTCGTTTCTCCCTAATGTACGTGTATTATTGCTTAATATGCAACTCATAACAATCGAAAATATTCACATCAATTGTTGTGTATGTTTTCATCCATAATGTGGGAGATGGCGTATGTAATTTCCTTCAAACGGATTGGTGCCTGTATCGAAGTTTGAACATTGTGGGAGAAGCAGAGTGAAGAAATAGGGTTAGTGTGTTTGTGTCTGTGGGCTCTGTCCATAAGCCAGTCTTTTCCAAAATTTTACTTTGGTTGTGTTTTCTCCTTCCTGTGCAATTGTGTGTTTATGTGCATGGCTGATTGTATCTGATTGTGCGGGTCAGTGTTGGTGTGGGTGGATGCTTATGTGTGTGGCTGTTTGTGTGTGGCTATAATTGTGTGTGTGTGTGTGTGTGTGTGTGTGTGTGTGTGTGTGTGTGTGTGTGTGTGTGTGTGTGTATCTGGGCTTGTAAGATTATTTGAACATGTATTTGTGGATATGTTTGTTTGTGGATGTAGTCCTTTTCTTCTTATACTTTCTTCCAAGTTCTTATGTGAACCCATTATTTAGATGTTCTGAAATTGTGGTGTTTATGTAGCCACTCCTTGCTGTATTTATAACATCTGATTTCATTCTCGTAACTGTAACTGAAATTTGGACACCAGTGGGTAAACTTGCAGTTCCATCTTTAAAGCTAGATGTGTCTCACATATGTATTTTGCCTGGAACATAGGTCGTTGAGAAGAATGTGTGTCGACAAATTGTGTCTTAAAGTAGTTCTTCACTCCTATATGCGTATTATTTCTTCATACTTTCCACATTATAACTGAAAATATGCACATGAATGGTTGCATATGTTTACATCTGTAATGTGAGAGATAAAGTAAATAATTTGCTTGAAATGGAAGGTGAGCAGTACATATAAGTTAAAACACTATGGGAGAAGGAAGAAATGAGGATTGTGTATGTGTGTCTGTAGAGAATTTTTAGAAATCAGTCTGTTCGATCATTTAACTTTAGATGTGGCTCCTCCTTCCTGTGTCATTGTGGTTCGTTGCTGAGTACTTGTGTGTACATGCTGGTGACCGTGTGTGTGTGTGTGTGTGTGTGTGTTTGTGTGTGTGTGTGTCTGTGTATGTGGCTGTGTGTGTGTCTGTTAATGTTTTATGCATATATTAGTGGGAAATTTTGTGGGTATTAATTTTTTTCAACTTCTTAAAATGTTTTCATACATGTATTACAGTGTATTGGTTGTGTGTGTGGATTTTTGTGTTTCACCTTCGTTTTTTATCTAAGTTATTTTGTTGCGTCTTTTATTTGCGATCCTTTTTTGTGTGTTTTTCGTTTCGTATTTGCATGTTTTTTGTGTGTCTTCTTTTTATTTAATTTTCTTTTCATGTCTTTTTTAAGGATCTTCCTTTTTCGTGTTTCTTTTTATAATTTTTTGGGGGCCTGTTTTCACTTATTCGCGGTTTTTCGTTGTGTGTCTTTTTTTACACGTCTTTCTCGCTTGTCCAATTTTTCAACCTTTCTTACGTCTTTTTTTGCAATTTTCACATGTTGTTTTTGTACGTTTCTTGCACATATTTTCCTGTGTCTCTTTTTTTGATGTCTTTTTTACGCATCTGTTTTGAGAACATCTTTTTAGCAAGTCTTTTATTAAGCATATCTCTTTTTAGCCTGTCTCTTCTGTATGACTTCCTTTTATAGCGCATTTTTTGTGGTTGTTCTTTTATATGTTTGCAATGATTGTTGATAAATTCTTGATTGTAACTGAGCAAATGTATTTCAGGGGATTTATATGCTTATTTTCATGTGTAATGAGATCTAAAACCTATTCCTACACATTAAGAGGTGAAGGAGGCGAAGATATCAAGGTGTAGATCACTGGCAGGTAGGAGGGGATGAGCGGAAGGGAACACTTTGCCTAAAACTTTATATGTTTAAAGAAACGACGACTACAATTTGTCACATCAAAGTGATTCTTCTCTCCTGTGTGTGTACGAGTTCATCAAATATTCTTCATTATAACTGAAAATATGCACTGCAGTGTGGGAGAGGAGTACGTTATTTGCTCGAAACAGAGTGGGCGTGGGAGCAGAACCAAAGATTAAAAATTTATGGAAGAGGCGAAACCTGTTCAGGGACCAGTCTGTTCGAATGTTTCACTTTAAATGTAGCTCCTCCTTCCCATGTGATTGTGTGTTTGCGTGCATGATGGTGTTTGTAGGGGTAGATGGTAGTGTGTATGGGTGTTAAGTGTGTGTATGTGTGTGTGTGTGTGTGTGTGTGTGTGTGTGTGTGTGTCTGTGGATGTTTGTGTGTGTGGGTATTTCTGTGTGTATATGGATGATTGTCTGTCTGTGGTTGTGTTATGTGGTTGCATTTGTGTGCATATGTGTGAATGTGTGTGTGTGTGTGTGTGTGTGTGTGTGTGTGTGGATCCATGTATGCATAAGTGTAGTGGCTTTTGTTTGTGTATATCTTTTTTTCCATTCTTGGTTTTTTTCAAGTTGTTTTTTGCATTCTTTATTTGTGTCTTTTCTTTGTGTGTCTCTTTTTATGTGCCTTTCTTTTTGTATTTCCTTTTCTGTGTGTCTTTTTTTGCACATCATTTTTCTGTGTCTTTCTTTTAATGTCTTTTTTTGTATGTTTTTTATGTGTTTTTTTCAAGTCCTTTTTGTATGTCTTTAATTGCAGGTTTTTTGGTGCCTTTCTTAGCATGTTTTCTGTGTCTCTTTTCCACTTCTCTTTTTCCACGTTTTTTCACAATCTCTATGCATATTTTTCTTTTCTCCAAATAATATACGCAAAAAGGAGATAGGAAAGACACACGAAAAGCGACACACAAATAAAGACGCAAATAAACATTCACAAAGATGTTGAAAAAAAACAACAAAAGAAGGAAATAATCTTTTTTGTGCTTTTTTTCACATATTTTTTGCAGATGTTGTTTGCAAATCTTTTTTCATCTCTCTTTTTCCATACACTTTTTCTAAATTTTCTTTTGCCTATCTTTATTATTGCACACATTTCTTTCCACATCTTTCTTTAGCAGGTCTTTTTTCATTATCTCAGCTTCTCTTTTAGTATGTCTGCTTTTTACCAGATCTTTTCTTATCACATTTTTCTAGTGGTTTTTTTCGATGTTTATAATGATTTTCGATAAGTTCGTAATTGTAACTGATCATCTGTAAAGCAACGATAGTATATGTTTATAACTGAAAATATGCACATGACTGGTTGTCTATGCATTCATCTCTAACATGGGAGATAGAGTATGTAATTTGCTTGAAATGGAAGATGGGCAGAAATATAGAAGTTAAGACATTGTGGGAGAGGCAGAATGAATAAATGGGGATTGTCTATGTGTGTCTGTGGACAGTGATCACACACCAATCCGTTCGAAAATATCATGTTAAAAGTGGCTCCTCCATCCAATGTGAATTGTGCTTTGTGTGTGTGGGTGTTCCTGTGTATGAGTGATTGTTTGCAGGTGATAGTGTGTGTGGGTGTTTGTGTATGTTGGTGCTTATGTGTGTGAGTGTTTGTGTGTGTGGTAGCACTTGTGTGGGTTGTGTCTGTTAGTGTGTTTGTTTGTGAGTGTGCATGTCTGTGTGTGATTGCATTTGTGTATAGTTGTGTTTGTTTGCATGTGTGTGTGTGTGTGTGTGTGTGTGTGTGTGTGTGTGTGTGTGTGTGTGTGTGTGTGTGTGTGTGTGTGTGTGTGTATGTGACTGTGTGATCATGTGTGCATGTGTGCATGCTCATTCAACATTTTTTCAGGTATGTATAAAAATATATTGGTTTGTGTCTTGTTAGTGGTATTTATGCTGATTTGTTTTGTGCATGTTTTATTTGCATCTCTTTCTTGTGTGTTCTTCCTGTTTTATTGTTTGTTTTCGTTTTTGTGTGTCTTTTTTCATGTCTTCTTCTCTCTTTTGTTGCATACTTATTTTGCATCATCCTTTTGCATTTATTTTTCTTGCTTCTCTTTTTATGTGTACCTCCTTTTTGTATGGTTTTTATGTGTGTCTTTTTCTACATGTGTCATTTTCACCTTTTCTTCATTTCTTGTTTTGCATATACTATTTGCACAGTTTCCCTTGTGTATGTTTCTTTACTAGTAATTTTGAATGTCACAATTTTGCATGGCTTTTTCCCTGCATGTTTTGTAGTTTTTGTACATATGTTTTTTTGTGACATGTTTCTTGTGTCTGTTTTTTGAAGTCTTTTTTGCATATCTCTTTCGTGTGTGTCTTGTTTAGCACTTCGATTTCTAGCCTGTCTTCTGGTTTAGGACATCTTTTTCTCAGCACATTTATTTCTACTTGTTCTCTTCTGAGTTTGTTATGATTGTTGATACGTTTTTAATTGTAATTGAGCATATATGTATATCAATGACTGGATATGTTTATTTTCATGTGTAATGTTTGTAAGGATGAGTGAATGAGTGTGTGTGTGTGTGTGTGTGTGTGTGTGTGTGTGTGTGTGTGTGTGTGTTAATGTTTTTTGCATATATTAGTGGGAAATTTTGTGGGTATTAGTTTTTTTCAAGTTCTTTTGTGCATACTTGATTTACACCTTTCCTTTGTGTGTCTCTTTTTGTACATCTTCTTTTGTGTTTCTGTTGTTGCATGCCCTTTTTCTGGCATTTTTGTGTATCTATTTTTCCATACCTGTTTTTTCGATTTTTTGCTACTTTTAATAAGTTTTTGAACAAGTCTTTATTTAATGTCTCTTCTTGCGTTTTTTGGTTGTTTATCTTTGCATTTTTTGTCACTTCTCGCTTTGCAAATCTTTTGCACATCTTCTTTGCACATTTTTCTTTAGTAGCACATCTTTTTGAATTTAGGTTTTACACTTTTTGTATGCATTTTTCCCACATCTTATTTACACTTCATTTTTCACCACTCTTTTTCCAAGTCCTTCTTCCATCTCCTTTTGCACGACTGTTTGTATGCATATCTTTTTTCCATGTTTTATATCATGTTTTTTCTTATCACTTTTTTATTAGCACTTCTTCCTTTTTAGTAAGATTCTTTTTTAGCATGCCTTTTCTGTTTGCACACCTTTTGCATGTTTGTTCTTTTGTATATTTGTATTTTTTAGCTTGTCTTATCTTTATACACATCTTTTTCTTGCATGTTTTGTATGTTTGTAATAATTGTTGATAAGTAGGTAATATTATCTGAGCATCTGTATATCAATGAAAGAATATTTGTTGTCATGTGTGATGAAATATGAAATGTACAGTTTTCCATAAAGAGGTGGAGGAGTGGGAGATATCAAGGTGTAAAGCATAGGGACATACATGTAGGTGAGCCGATCAGGAACACTCTGATGTAGTGAGGAGCCCTATCATCAGCCTAGATATTCTAAAGTTATGGTGTTAATATAGCCACTCCATCCTGCTTGTGTATTTTATGTCATTCTCGTAAATGTAACTGAAATTTAGACACTAACAGGTACAAGTCCCTTTTCATCCATAAATCTTGGTTTGACCTATGTATTTCTTTTTTCTAAAAGGTGGGGTGTTCAGAAGAATGGGTGTATATTATTGTGACTTGCAGATATTTCCTCATAACTTCCTTATTGTAACTCAAAGTATGCACATGAATGGTCATATATGTTATCATTTTCACTGTGGGAAATTAAGTATGGTATTTTTTTATATAGAAGGGGGGGGGGTGAAAAGAACCGAAATTTAGAACTTTGTGGGAGAGGCGAAATGAAGAAGTGAGTGTAGTGTATTTGTGCTAAGAAGAATGTTCAGGAAGCGGCATGTTCGAAAATTTTACTTTTAATGTGGATTTCCCTTCCTGTGTGGTTGTGTGTTTGTGTGTTGGTCCTTGTGTGGGTGGGTGTTTGTGTGTGTGAGTATTTGTGTGGATGTATGCATACATGTGTGTGTGTGAGTGTGTGTGTGTGTGTGTGTGTGTGTGTGTGTGTGTGTGTGTGTGTGTGTGAGATAGCATTTGTGTTTGTTGATGAATGTGTAGGTTGATGTATGTTTTTCCATGAGTGTGTAAGTTTTCTCATGCATGTGTTACTTTATATTGTTTGTGCACATTGTTTTTTCCTTTTTTGTTGGATCTTTTTCCAAGTTCTTTTATCCATCCTTTACTGACATCATGTCTTTTTCTTGTGTGTCTGTTTTTGCATCTTTTTTTGTGTCTCCATTCTATATGATTTCTTAAATGTCTTTTTGAGCTTGCCTTTTTTGTGCGCTTTTTGGGTGTCTTTATTTGGACATCTTTGTCTCTTTTTCACTTCTCTTGCTGTACGCTTTTTGCACATCTTTGTTGCTTATGTTTCTTTTTTGCACATGTTTTTCCATGTATTTCTTGCACAGATGTTGCACTTATTGTTTGCACATCTTTCTTCACATCTCTTTTTCCACTTCTTTCTAGCATGTCTTTTTTGTGCATCTTTTTATTTGTATATATTTCTTCCAAGTCCTTTTTCCACACATCTCTTCTAACGTGTCTTTTTATCAACATTTCTTCTCTTTTTGGCATGTCATTTAATTTAGCACAACGTTTTCATGTGGTTGTTTCTTTTTCAGAATTTGTAATTACTGTTGACAGGTAAGTAACTTTAATTCAGCATCTGTGTATAATCAAAAGTATGTTTTTGTTTTCATGTATAATGATATATTAGTATTCTATTAAGAGATGAAGGAGGGGGAGGTATTAAGATGGAAACCATTGGTATGTAAATGAAGGTGAGCAGACTGGGGACGCTGTTCTGTGGTAAGAAGTCCTATCATTAGCCTAGATGTTCTGAGATTATGGTGATTATGTAGCCACTACCTCCTGTATATGTGATGTTTGATGTCATTCTCATAACTGTAACTGAAATTTGGACACCAATGAGTACATGCTGGGTGTCATCTTTAAACCTAGTCATGGACTATATATGTATTTTGTCTGAAATGTGGCGTATTCAGAGGAATGGGTGTTGACAAATCGTGTCTTAAAGTAGATGTTCACTCCTGTATGTGTATTATTCCTTTGTATCTTCCACATTGTAAATTAAAATATGCCCATGAATGGTTGTATATGTTTTCATCTCTAATCTGGGAGATAAGGTAAGTAATTTGCTTGAAGTGGTGGATTGTGTATGTGTGTCTGAAGAGACTTTTTAGGAGTCTGTTCCGAATTATTATGTTAGATGTCCCACATCCTTCCTGTGTGGTTTCTGAGAGTCCAGGTATTTGTGTATCCAAGTCTGTGTGCAAGTGATTGTGTTTGTGTGTTTATGTGTGCATACCCGTTTTTCATTTTTTCTTTTATGTATTAGGCTGTACTGGTTGTGCATGTTGATTTTTGTGTTTTTTCCAAGATACTTTCTGCATCTTTTCTTTGCATTTCTTTTATGGATGTCTTAAAGTGTCTTTCTTTTTGTGTGTATTTTTTCCCGTGTTTTTATTGCCATGCCTTTTTTTCCATCTTCTTTTAGCATCTCTTTGTCATTCTTGTCTTGTTATATATTTCTTTTGTGTGTATGTGTGTGTGTGTGTGTGTGTGTGTGTGTGTGTGTGTGTGTGTGTGTGTGTGTGTGTGTGTGTATGTGTGTGTGTGTGTGTGTGTGTGTGTGTGTGTGTGTGCATGTATGTACGTTTTTTCAAGGGTGTATGCGTGTTCTTCATGAGTGATGTTTTCTTTGCTGTTTTTATGTATATAGATATTTTTTGTGTATCCTCTTTTGCAAGTCTTCCTGTTGCATATCTCTCTTTTTGTGTGCTTTTTTGTGTGTTTTTTACATGCCTTATTTGCATCATATTTTGCATGTCTTTTTTTTTTGTCTGCCTTCCCTTATGTGCCTTTTTTCTGTACCTTTTTTACATGTACTCCTTGTGTCTTTTTTTGTGACATCTCTTTTTGCATATCCTTCTTTCTTTGCTCTTCTTCTTGGCACATCTTTCATTGGCACACCTACTTTTGCACGCCTTTCCATCCACATCCATTTCTTGTTCATGTCTTTTTCTACTACATCTTTTTTTGAACATCTTTTCTTTCATGTCTTTTTACCAGGTCTTTTTTAGAAAGTTATTTTTTGACAAACCTTTTCTAGGATGTCTTTTTTTAGCATATATTTGTTTAGCATTCCTGTTTCATATATCTTTTTTTGCATTTTGTTTTACGTGGTTGTCCTTTTCCATGTTTGTATTGATTGCTGACAAGTTCATAATTGTAATTCAGCATGTATATGTATCAACTAATTAATGCAGCCACTGTGTCCTACATATATAATATATGATGTCATTCTGGTATATAACCGAAATTTAGACACAAATGGCCACATGTTAGTTTTCATCTCTAAAGTGAAATATGTTGCATGTATCTGTTTTGCCTGAAAGGTGGTGTGTTGAGAAGAATGGGTGTCGATAAATTATGACTTGCTTAATATGTCTTTGTATCTTACTCATTACAACTGAAAGTATTCACATCAATGATACTGTATGTTTCCATCTCTGGTGTGGAAGATGGAGTATGTAATTTGCTTGACATGGGGTTGGGCAGCATCCAAGTTTAAAACACTGTTGGAGAGACAGAATGAAGGAATGAGTATTGTGTATTTGTATCTGTGGACCCTGTATTGAGGCCATTAATTCGAAAAATTTTCTTAGCTCTTTCTACCTGTATGAATGCCTGTTCGTGTGTGTGTGTGCGTGCGTGTGTGTGTGTGTGTGTGTGTGTGTGTGTGTGTGTGTGTGTGTGTGCATTCATGTGTGTAGGTATTTCATGAACGTGTTAATGTGTGTTGTTTGTGCATGTTGCTTTTTCGTGTTTTCTTTGGGTTTTTGTTCCCAAGTTAGTTTGTGCATCAGTTAAAAATTGTTCAAATGGCTCTGAGCACTATCGGACTTAACTTCTGAGGTCATCAGTCCCCTAGAACTTAGAACTACTTAAACCTAACTAACCTAAGGACATCACACACATCCAAGCCCAAGGCAGGTTTCCAACCTGTGACCGTAGCGGTCGTATGGTTCCAGACTGTAGCGCCTAGATCCGCTTGGCCATCCCAGCCGGCTGCATCAGTTATTATCACCTTCTTTGGTATGTGTCATTTTATACATCTCCTTTTATGTATGTCACTTTTTTTGCATGCCTTTCTCGTGGTGTTTAGTTTGCATGTCTTTTATTGCATGTCTCTTGCCTGCATCTCCTTTTTCCATGTGTCCTTTTTGTGTGTCTATTTTAGTATGTATTTTTTGTGTGTCTTTCTTGCTTGACTTTTTCTTTGTGTATTTTCTTTGTGTCTCATTTTCCATTTCTCCATTTATGTGTTTTTTTGTATGTCTTTCTGCTGTGTGTCTTTTCTTGCAGGTCTTTTTGTTGCTTGTCTGTTTTTGCTTGTCTTTTCTTCTCATGGCTTTTTCTTGTGTGTAATTTGGCATGTCTTATTTTTTCACACATCAAATTTTCCTATGTGTCTTCTTTAAATCCTTTTTCATGTTTTCCTTATGGGTCATTTACTGTGTTTCTCTTCTTTGTGTGTTTTCTTTAGTGGCTTTTCTTTGCATGTCTGTTATTTGCATCTTGTTGCGCATATCTCTTCTGCATACATTTTTTGCATATTTTTTTCACTATATATATATATATATATATATATATATATATATATATATATGTGTGTGTGTGTGTGTGTGTGTGTGTGTGTGTGTGTGTGTGTGTGTGTGTGTGTGTGTGTGTGTGTGTGCAGTTAGGAATGTATGAACAGAATAGGAACACTTTGCTGCTGTAAGAAGCCTTTCCGTAAACCTAAGCACTCTGAAATTATGGTGTGAATGCAGCTACTCCCTCCTACATGTGTAACATTTGACATCATTCTCACGATTGCAACTGAAATGTAGACACCAATGGTTATATGTTCATTTTCATCTCTAAAGGGAGATATGGCTTTCCTATATATCTGCCTGAAAGGTGGGGTGTACTGAGGAATAGGTGAGAAGAACTTGTGACTTGAAAGTGGGTATTCCTCCTGTATGTATATTACTTAATACCTTCTTCATTGTATGTCAAAATATGTCCATCAATGATAGTGTATGTTTTCATCTTTAATGTGGGAGATGAAGTATGTAATTTCCCTGGAATGGAGGGGATCAGCAATGAATTTAAAACATTGTGGTAGAGAAAGAATGAAAAATGAGTATTTTGTGTCTCTGCAGAAGCCAGTCTGTCCTAAAGCATTTTTTAATGTGGCTCCTCCTTCCTATGTGATGCTGCGTTTGTGTGTGTTCATGATTATTCTGATGGTGGTGTGTGCGTCATCGTTTGCGTGAGTGTATATTTCTGTATGGGTGTGTTTATGTGTAGTTGCCTCTGGCATTGTTTTCTTTGTGTTCACATGTGAGATCATGTATGCATGTGTGTTTGTGTGTGTGTGTGTGTGTGTGTGTGTGTGTGTGTGTGTGTGTGTGTCTGTGTGTGTGTGTGTGCACGTTTGTAGTTTTTCAAGTGTGTTGTTTGTGTGAGTTCTTTTTTTCCTGTTTTGTTCAGGTCTTTTCTTAAAAGTTGTTATGTTCATCCATTATTTTCGTCCTTTTTTGTGTTTTCCTCTGTGTCTTGTTTTGGAAAATGTCATTTTCTATGTTGCCTTTATCTTCAGACTTTTTTCTACATCTTCTTTGCACATTTTTATGTTTTTGCAAAAAAAACATGCAATAAAAAGAAACACGACAGTATGACACTTAACAAGAGACACAAAAGGAAAAAATGCAATTAAGCATGCACAAAACCAACAACAACAAAAAATCTCTGTTTTTGCTCTTCTTTGTCCATATTTTTGCACATCTTTTTTTGCACATAACTTTTGTGTGTTTTGGTTTTTGTGTGTATTTTTCTCATGCCATTTCACTTCCTTCCCCTCATTTCAGTTTTTTGCATTATTTTTGTTTCTTTTACTCTTTTCTTACACATGTTTTCTTATGTCTCTTTTCTGCATCAATTATTCGCACTTTTTTCACATCTTTGTTTCCACATAATCTCTTTCACTTATTTTTAGACGTATTTTTCATTGTCACAATTTTACATGGCTTCTTTTACATTATTTTTGTAGTTTTTGCACATATTTGGGCACATCAGTCTTGTAAATTTTTTGTGCATCTTATTTGCTGTCTCATTTATAAGTCTTTATTTCATATCTGTTTTGGGCATGTCTTGTTTAGCAAATCTTTTTTAGCATGTCCTCTTTCTGACCTATCTCTGTTTGAGCATGTCTTTTTCGCATTTTTATTTCTGCTTCTTCTCTTCTATGTTTGTAATGATTCTTGATAAGTTTTTAACTGTAATTGAGCAAATGTGTATCAATGAATGTATGTGTTTAATATCATGTCTAATGAGATCTGACACATATTCCTTTATATTAAAAGATGAAGGAGTGAAAAGTATCAAGGCATATAACATAGTTGGGTAGGAGGGGAAAGGGTAGACAAGGAACACTTTGCTGCAGTGGGGTGTGTTTCTGTAAAACTGGGTATTCTGAACTGATGGTGTTAAATCCCGCCCCCTGTGTGTGTAATATTTGATTTCATTCTCATAACTGTAACTTCAATTTAGGTACCAATGTGTATATAAATTTAGGACAGAAAATATGTGTATCAATAGGTGTGTATGTTTTCATCTCCAATGTGGAAGATGAAGTATGTTATTTTTTTGAATCAGAAGGTGGAGGAAAAATAGAAGTTTATAACTCTGTGGGATAGACGAAATGAAGAAAAGAGTATTGTGCATCTGTGTCTGTGGAACCTGTTTAGGAGACAGTCTGTTCGAAAATTTTAATGTGGCTCCTGCGTGGATGTATATATGTCTGTGTGTGCGTGTGTGTGTGTGTGTGTGTGTGTGTGTGTGTGTGTGTGTGTGTGTGTGTGTATGTGTGCACAACCACATACGTAAAATTTTTCGTGCCTGTGTAGTGTCAATTGTTTGTGCCTAATGTTTTTTTTTTTTTTTTTTGTGGTTTGTTTGGTTTTGACTTCCAAGTTACTGTGTGTAGCTTTTATTTTCTTTTTTTGTATCTTCCTTCTTGTGTGCCTTCTTCATGTGTGTGGTTTCTTCTGTGTTTTTCTTTGTATAACTTCTTTGCATATCTGTCTTAAGTCATTTTTTGTGTCTCTTTATTTCCAGGTCTTTTTTGGGATCTCTTGCGACATTCCTTTTTTGCATGTTTTTCGTGCATGTCTCTTTTTGTATGTCTTTCTTTTGGATCTATCTTTTGCGCCTTTTTTATATTATATTGTTTTGCAAGTCTTTTTTATGAATCCCCTCCTTTTGCATGTCTTTTTTGCGCGTTTTTTGGCATGTAATTCTTATGCATCTCTTTTCTGTGTCTGTTTTGTGTGTCTTTTCTTCACGTTAATCTTTGCATGTTTTTATTTTGTCGTTTTTTACGTGGCTTTTCTCCTTGTCTGTTTCGAAGTTTTTTGTCTTCCCTTTTTCAGTGTGTCTTTTCCTTACATGTCCCTTTTTTGTATGCCCCTTTCTTACGTGACGTCTTTTAGTGTCTTCGATTTGCATGCATTTTCCTTACATATCTTTTTTTTGCTGTTTTCACATCTTTAATGCATGTTTCATTTCCTTGCTATTTTTTGCCTAACTTTTCATATATCTTTTGCACATCTTTTTTGATCAACTTTTCTTTCATGGTCCTTTTGCATGTCCTTTTTTAGCATATCTGTATTTAGCACAGCTTTTTTGCACATCTGTTCTTTTATGTCTTTTATAATCAAATATTTTTGCACATCCTTTTATAACTATGTCATCTTTTTTAGCACATTTCTTTTTTAGCAGGTTTTTTTGTTGTCACTGTTATTTTCTATGAATGTGATGGTTGTTGATAAGTTCTTATTTGCAATTGAGTGTATGCATATCAACAAACATATGTGTTTCTTTTCATGTACAATGTAGTCTGAAACGAATACTTTTCCATTAAGAAGCGAGGCAGGGAAAGATAAAAATGTGATGTAGGGTAGGTGGGAGGTGATCACACTAGGTACACTTTGCTGCAGTGAGGAGCCTTTTCATAAACCTAGGCATTCTGAAATTATGCAACTACTCCCTCCTGCATGTGTAATACACGATGTCATTCTTGTAAGTGTAACTGAAATTTAGACACCAATTGGTACACGTTCGTTTTCACCGCTAAAGCGAGAGGTGACCTATGTACATATTTGGCTCGAAGGTGGAGTGTTCAGAAGAGTAGGAGTCGACAAACTGTGACTTGAAAGTAATCCTTCCCTCCTGTATGAGTATAATTTCTTCATTCCTTCCTCATTATAGCTGAAATTATGCACATAAATGATCGTTTATATTTCTATCTCTAGTGTGATTCATGAAGTATGTAATTTGCTTCAAATGCGGTGTGGAGAGTATCAAAGTTTAAACATAGTAGGAGAGGCAGAATGAAGACATGAGGACAGTGTGTCTCTGTCTGTGAAGCTTGTTCAGAAGCCAGCCCATCTGAAAATTTTACTTTGAATGTGGCTCCTCATTTCTCCATCATAATGCGTATGTGTATGAAGTTGATTGTGTGTTCATGTGATTGTATGCCTCCTTGGTTGTGTGTTTGGGTGTTTGGGTGTTGGTACTTATTTGTGCAAGATTGTACATGTGGGCGTTACTGTATGTGGGTCTGTTGCATATGAGTTTGTTCATATGTGGATGTGTCTGTGTTTTTGGGTGTGTTGTGTGCAACTGTGTCTGTGTGTGCATGTTTGCATGTGTGTGTGTGTGTGTGTGTGTGTGTGTGTGTGTGTGTGTGTGTGTGAGTGTGTGTCCGTGCATGTGTGTTTGTGTGGGAGTATGTATATTTGTATGTATGTATGTATATTTGCTGATAACACTACTATCCTGAGTGAAAGTGAAGAAGAATTCATGATCTGCTGAATGGAATCACCAATCTAACGAGTACAGGATTTGGATTGAGAGCAAATTGACGAAAGACGAAAATTTGGATAGAGAGTAAATCAAAGAAAGACAAAGGTAATGAGAAGTAGCAGAACTGAGGACAATGAGAAACTTAACATCAGGATTGGTGGTCATGAAGTAGATGAAGTTAAGGAATTCAGCTACCTAGGCAGTAAAATAACCAATGACAGACAAAGGAAGGAGGACATCAAAAGCGAACTAGCAATGGCAAAAAGGGCATCCTGGGCAAGGTAAGTACTAGTATCAAACATAGGCCTTAATTAGAGGAAGAAATTTCTGAAACAGTATGTCTGGAGTACAACATAGTATGGTAGTGAAACAGGGACTGTGGGTAAACTGGAACAGAACAGAATCGAAGCATTTGAGATGTGGTGCTACAGCCGACTGTTAAAAATTTGGTGGACTGATAAGGTATGGAATGAGGAAGTTCTGCACAGAATCGGAGAGGAAAAGAATATCTGGAAAACACTGATAAAGAGAAGGGATAGGATGATAGGACATATGTTTAGACATGAGGGAATGACTTCCATGGCATCAGCGGGAGTTGTAGATGGCGAAATCTGTAGAGGAAGGCAGAGATTGGAACACATCCGGCAAATAATTGACATAGGTGCAAGTGCTACTCTGTGATGAAAGGACTGGCACAGGAGAGGAATCTGTGGCAGGCCGCATCTAACCAGTCAGAAAACTGACGACCAAAACTGAATACAACAACGAATTTGTGTGTTACTTTTCATGTCTAATGAGACCTGAAACGTATGCTTTTTCCATTAAGAAGTAAAGGAGGGGAGGATATCAAAATGAAAATCATAGCCATGTAGGAGGGGGTTGGCAGACTGGCAACACATTCCTGCAGCATGTGTCGACAAATTGTGACTTGAAAGTCGTTACTCCCTAATGTATGCGTATTATTTCTTCATAACTAACTCATTATAATCTAAAATATTCACAATTGTTGTGTGTTTCCATCTTTAACGTAGGAGATGGAATATGTAATTTGCTTGAAACGGAGGAGTGACTGAATCCAACATTGTGGGAGAGGCATAATAAAGAAATGGGGTTAGTGTGTATGCGTCTGTGGAGCCCATCCACAAGCCTCTCCATTCGAAAATTTTACTTTGGATGTGTCTGCTCCTTCCTGTGTGACTGTGTGTCTGTGTGTGTAGGTGATCGTGTGTGCAGCTGATTCTGTGAGACATTGTGTGTCTGGGTGTAAATGTGTGTGGCTGTTTGTGTGTGGGAGTAGTTTTCACATGCCTGTCTGTTCTAAGATTTTGCTTTGAATGTGGCTCCTCTTTCCTGCGTGATAGTGTGTTTGTCTGTGTGAATAATTGTCGGGGTAGTGATTGTGTACAGGAGTATCTTTTTGTGTCTGTGGTTGTTGTGTGTGTGGGTGTCTGTATATATGTGTGTTTGTGTGTGTATGTGTGTGTGTGTGTGTGTGTGTGTGTGTGTGTATTAGTGTGTGTTATTTGGGCATTATGTTTTTTTGCTGTTTTCGTGTTTTGTTAGTTTCTTTCCAAGTTATTTGGTCCATCCTTTATTTACGTATTTTTTGTGTTCTTTTTTTGCGATTATTTTTATTGCATGTCTTTCTTTTTGTGTTTTTTCTTGTGTCTGTTTTGTTTCAATTTTGCATGACATTTCTGCATCTTTTTTGCATGTCTTTTCTTTGCCTGCCTTCTTTTATGTGGCTTTTTTCTGTACCTTTGTTTGTGTGTCCTCTTTTCCCACATCTCTTTTTGCACATTCTTCTTTCTTTCCACATCTCTTTGGTACATCTGTTTTTGGCACATCTACATTTGCACACATTTTTTTGCACAATCATTTGTTCACCTCTTTTGCAAACTTATTTTTTTGAATGTCTTTCATTTTCATTTCTCTTTATAGCGCGTCTATTTTTAGAAAATTATTTTTAGCACATATTTTTTAGAATGTCTCCAGTTTAGCTTGTATTTCTTTAGCTTTTCTTTAGGATATCTTTTTTCTGCATATCAATTTTCTTTACATTTCTTTTTTGTGTGTTTCTCCTTATCCATATTTGTTTTGCTTTCAGATAAGTTCATAATGGTAATTAAGCACATATGCATCAACAAATGTAAAGTTTATTTTCATGTTTAACAAGATCTAGTATGTTTGATTTTCAATTAAGGATTTAAGGAGCCGAAGATATCAAGGTGTAAAACATTGGAATGTAGATGGTGGGTGAGCCGACTGGGAACGCTTTGCTCCAGTGAGGGCTCTAATACACCTACGTATTCTGCAATTATGGCATTAATGGAGCCACTTGTTGCTACATATGTAATACACCGGTATTATGTCATCCTTGTAACTGTAACTGAAATTTAGACACCAATGTGCATATGTTTTCAAATCTAAAGCGAGATATGTCATATGCACGTGTCCTGGCTGAAAGGTGGGGTTTTCAGAAAATAAATTATGACTTGAGAGTGGTTCTTCCCTCTTGTCTGCATAATACATCTTCGTATTCTCCTCATTATAACTAAAAATATTCACATCAATGATAGTGTATGTTTCCATCTCTAGTGTATGTAATTTCCTTGAAATGGAGTAGGGCTGTACTGGTTTAAAACGTTATTGGAGAGGCAGAATGAAGAAATGAGTACTGTGTTTACACCTTGAATATCTCCCGCATCTTTGTTATGTAACTCTTCCTGTGTGCCTTTCTTTATGTATGTCATTTTTCTGTGTTTCGTCTAGGTGTAATTGTATGTGTAGGTGATTGTGTGTGTTTGTGTGTTCTTGTCTTATTTAGCACATGTGTATGTGTTTGTATGTATGTATGTGTGTGTGTGTGTGTGTGTGTGTGTGTGTGTGTGTGTGTGTGTGTGTGTGTGTGTGTGTGTGTTCTTACATGCATAAACTTTTTTGCATGTATTAGTGCATACTTTTTGTAGGTTTTTCTTGTTAGTTTTGTTTTCAAGTTCTTTTATGCACACTTTATTTGCGCCTTTTCTTTGTATGTATGTTTTTGCATCTCCTCTTTTGCGTTTCTGTTTTGTTACGTCTTTTCTTTGCATGTTTTTTTCCATGTATTGATTTCCATGTCTCTTTGTGATGTCTTTCCCTTTTTTATTTGTAATGATTGTTTAATCAGTCGGAATTGAAACTGATCATATATGAGTACATAAAGATATGTACAATGAGAACTAGTAAATATGCTTTTCCATTAAGAAGGGGGGGGGGGGGGGGGGAGAGCACTGGAGGATACCAAACTCTGAAACATTGGGGGCAAGCTGGGGTTCAGGAAAATATGTAGTATGGGATGAACCTTTTCAAAATCTTAGCTATTCTGTAAATATGGTGTTAATGTGCCTACTCCCTCCTGCATGTGTAATATTTGATGAGATTCTATTATTACTAACTGAATTGTAGACCCCTATATGTTTAAGATCCTTTTCTTCTCTAAAGTTAGATATGGCCTATGTATGCTGCCTGAAATGTGGGATGGGTGGAGTGGATGAAATCACTCTGTAATACATAATGGGAAGGAAGTGCTGTGCGAAAATGAGAGTTGTGTATCTCTATGTGTACAGCCTGTTCAGAAGAATGGGTGTCAGGAAAGCGATTATTCTCTCCTGTGATTGAATTATTTTTCATATCTTCCTTGGTTAAAGGGAAAATAAGCATTTTAACAGATGTGTATGGTTTCATCTCTAATGTGCGAGATGGAGTATCTAATTTGCTTTAAATGGAGGGGGAGAGGGGGGTGAGTAACGAAATGTAAGACATTGTGAGAGAGGCAGGGTAAATCAGTAAGTTAGTGAGGATTGTATATCTGTCTTTAGAGCTTGTTCAGAAGGCAGTCTGTTTGAAAATTTTACTTAAAATTTTTCTCCTCCATCGTGTGTGTGTGTGTGTGTGTGTGTGTGTGTGTGTGTGTGTGTGTGTGTGTGTGTAGTTTTATGTTTCGTTATTTTGCATTTTGTATATATGTTTTGCTCACATATTTCCTACATTGTTTCTGTAGGTCATTTCTCTGCAAGTCTTTTTTGAATGTTGGGTTTTTGCGTGAGTTTTTAGCACGTTTTTAGAACTTTTTCAGCAGGTCATTTTGTTTGTACGTCTTTTTTAGCATATCTCTTGTGTAGCACTTTTTTTTAACACATCCTTTTTTGGGTGGTTGGTACTTAATGTGTTTGTAATGGTTCTTGATAAGTTTCTTCTTGTGATTGGACATATGTACATCAACGAATGTATATCTTTTCTTCATGTATAATGAGATGTGAAACTTATGCTTTTCCATTAAGGGATGAAGGAGTGGAAGTAATCAAGATGTAACACATTGGCGGCAGGAAGATGTGAGCAGACTAGGAACACTTTGCTGTGGTGAGGAGTTTTTCATAGACAAAGTTAGGTCTTCTGAAATTACGGCGCTTAAATAACTTCTGTCTCCTGCATGTCTGATAATTGATGTCATTTCCGTACTTGTTACTAAAATTTACACACTGTCAGGTATATGTTCAGTTTCCACTCTAAAGTCTAATACGTACAATTTTTTTAATTCTCCTGAACGCTAGGGTGTTCAGAAGAATGTGTGTTGAAAAATTGCGACTTGAAAGTGATTCTACACACCTGTAAGCGTATTATTTCCTTACACATATATAATTTGGGGAATGAAATATGTAATTTACTTTAAATGTAGGGGAGGGACATACGAAAGTTTAAAACATAGGAGGATAGACAGAATGAAGAAATAGAGTTTGTGTATCTATGTCTGGGGCAGTTTTTCATAAGATGCGCCTGTTCAAAAACTTCATTTTGACAATGGCTCCTCCTTCCTGTGTGATTGTGTGTTTGTGTGTGTTTGTGGGTGAATGTGTGTGTGCATGTGTTTATTTGTGTGTGGTTGTGCTTTGTGTGGGTGTGGTGGTATGAGTGTGTAGCTGCTTTTGTGTGGTTCTCTTTGTGTGCACATATATACATGTTCTCATGTGTACATAAGTGTGTGTGTGTGTGTGTGTGTGTGTGAGTGCACACTCATGCTCACATGCTTGTGTGCTTTTTTGTGCATGAATTAATGTGTATTGTTTGTGTGTGTTGTTATTTTTGTGTTTTGTTGGTTTGTTCCAAGTTGTTTGGGCTATCCTTTATCTACATATCATTTTATGTATCTTTTTCGCAATAATTTCTTTTGTTTTTTGTTTTTTTTTCCTGTCTTCTTTTACATCTCTTATTGCATCTCTTTCTTCTATGTCTTTTTTACATGTTTTCTTGTGTATTCTTTTGTGCATCTTTCCTTTGGATGTCTTTGCTTTGCACAATCTTCTTGTTTTAATTGCACATCTTTTTTGGCATGTCTTCTTTAGTATGTAATTTTTCTTGTCTCTTATTTAGAGATTCTATCTTATGTGTTGTTCTTTTCTGTCCTCATAGTGTTAGTAATTGTAATTGTGCATATATATATCAACGAATGTATATGATGTATGTAATCTGAAATGTAACATATTCCATTAAGTTGTGAAGATGGAAAAAATATGAAGTTTTAAAACATTGAGGAATAGGGGAGTTAGCAGTTTATGAACACTTCACTGTGGTGAGCAACCTTTTCAGAAACATATGTATTCTCAAATTATGGTGTTGATGTAGTAAACCCCTACTGGATGTGCAATATTTGATGGGTGTAGACAAATTGTGACTTAAAAGTGGTTCTTTCCTCCTGAATGCGTATTATTTCTTTGTACCTTCCTCTTTTAAATGAAAATATGCACATCAATGGCTGCATATGTTTTCATCTCTAGTGTGGGCGATAAAGTATGTTATTCATTTGGAATGGTGGGTGGCAGTATCAAAGATTAAAACTTTGTGGAAGGGGCAGAATGGAAGAATGAGGATTGTGTGTCTGTGGAACTTGTTCAGAAGCTAGTCTGTTCGAAAATTGAAGACATCCATGGAAAAATGGCTAACACTCAAATGTAAAAACATAGAGGTAAGTGTAGTCATCTGTTGCTGTGTACAGAAACCATTACAATTGACACTGACCTCAGTCCTAAATATAGTATTTAATATTTAGGGGTGAGAACAATATATATATTGATAGGTCCTGTACCCAAAAACAGATGGTGTCACTTATCTCTAAGTTTTAACATTTGATGGTTAGCCCATTCTCCGTGCATGTCTTCAATTTTACTCTGAATGTGGCTTCCCCATCCTGTGTGGATAGTTTCAGTTATTGTGTGTGTTTGTGTTATTGTGTGTTTTGGAGATTGTGAGGGTGGATATTCGTGTATGTCAGTATTCGTGTGTGTGCATGTTTCTGTGTAAGGGTGTTTGTGTTTGTGGCTGTGTTTGTGTGTGCTATTGTGTTCATGTGTGTGGGTGTGTTTGTGTATGAGGGTGTGTTTCCATATATGGCTGAGTTTGTGTGTGTGGCTGTGTTTGTGTGTGGGTGTATTTGTATGGTTGTGTGGTTGTAATTGTGTGTGGTTGTTTTTTGTTCACATATTATTATTTTGCATTAATGTGTGTGTGTGTGTGTGTGTGTGTGTGTGTGTGTGTGTATGTTTGTGTGCGCGTCAATATGAGTGTGTGATTGGGGATAGGGTTCGTACATATGTGTTTGTGTTAGTGAGTGGTGCACATGTGTGTAAGTTTTTGTGCATCTATTAGTGTGTATTGTTTTGTGTGTGTTATTCCTTTCTTCTTGTGTTCAGGTTTTTTCATATTGTTTTGTGCTTCCTTTATTTCTGTCTTTTTTGAGTATCTTTCTTGTGTGTCTTCCGTTGCTTCTGGTTCTTGTTTTGGGCGTCTTTTTATTTGGGTCTTTTGTGTGTCCTTTCCCTATTTATGAGTTCATGTCTTTTTTGTATATCTTTATTCCCTGTCTTTTAGTGTGTGCAAGTATTTTGTGTGTGTCTTTTTGCATGTCTATTTTTTATGTGACATCCTTTTACAAGTCATTTTATGTGTCTTGCATGTCTTTTTGCACATTATTTATTTGCACATCTTCCTTTTCACACATTTGTGCTCATCTTTTTCTTTGCATGTCTTATTTGCTTGTTTTTCCACATTTTTTGCATATATCCCTTTACATGTCTTTTCTGCATATCTTTTTTTGCATATCTTGCTTGCACTTAATTTTTATGCACCTTTTTATGTCGTATTTAAACCTCTGTTTTGGATCTTTCTTTAGCAAGTATTTTTTGTGTGATTGTTCTTTCCTGCATTTTTAATGATTCTTGACAAGTTCTAAATTGTTATTGAGAATTTATATTTCGTTTAATGTGTATATTTGTTTTCATCCATTATGACATCTGAAACATATGCTTTTCCATTAAATGGTGAAGGAGACGAAGATATCAAGGTGAAAGACACTGGGGCAAGATGAGGTGAGCAATCTTTGAACGTCTTCCTGTGTGAGGAGCCTTTTCAGTATCCTAGGTATGCTAAATTATGGTGTTAATACAGTAACTCAGTTGTGCATCTGTATGATTTGATGATATTCTCATGGTAGTAATTATGATATCGACTCTTATGGGTGTATGATGTTTTCATCTCTATAGTGACATGTGGCCTATGTATTTTGCCCGAAGGATGGTGTGTGTGTGTGTAAGAAATAATGGAAAGGGGACTGTGAGTAAATGAAAATTGTGTATCTCTGTATGTATAGTCTCTGCTGCTGATACGTTAGTAATTCTAATTGTGCATATACACATCAACAAATGTATATGTTTGTTCACATGTGTTATGAAATCTGAAATGTAAGATTTTCCATTAAGTTGTGAAGGAGGGAAAAAAAACAAGTTGTGAAACATTGGGGAGTAGGGAAGTGAGCAGAGTAGGAACACTTTGCTGAGGTGAGCAGCCTTTTCAGAAACATAAGTATTCTCAGATTATGGTGTTGATTCAGGTAATCCCTACTGCATGTGCAATATTTCATAGGTGTGGACGAATTAAGACTTAAAAGTGGATCTCGTCTCCTACATGCTTATTATTACTTCATATCTTCCTCATTATAACGGAAAATATGCACATCAGTGGTTTGGTATGTTTTCATCTCTAATGTGGGAGATGAAGTATGTAATTTACTTGAAATTGAGGGTGGCAGTATCGAAGATTAAAACCTGTGGGACAGGCAGAATGATGAAATATGGATTGTGTATTTTTATCTAAGGTGTCTGTTCAGAAGCCTATCTTTTCGAAAGTTTCACTCTGAATAATGCTCCTATTTCCAGTGTGATCGTGTTTGTGTATGTTGGGCATTGTGCTTGCAGGTGATTTTCTGTGTGGGTTATTGTATGTGTGTGTGTGTGTGTGTGTGTGTGTGTGTGTGTGTGTGTGTGTGTTTTCAGGTGCCTTTGTGTGTGGGTGGGTTTGTATGTGGGTGTTTTCTTATGTATTTGTTTGTGTGTGGTTTGCATTTGTGGGTGGGTGATGGTGTTTGTGTGCAAATTTGTACTTTTGTATGTGTGTGTGTGTGTGTGTGTGTGTGTGTGTGTGTGTGTGTGTGTCTGTGTGTCTAAGTTTTCATGTGCATGTCCTTGTGTGTATTGCTGTTGTGTGTTCTTTTTTTCGTGATTTGTTGGTTTCTTCCTTTCAAGTTGATTGTCTACCCTTTATTTGTCTATTTTCGTGTAATTTTTCTTAATGTCATTTTTATGTTTTTTGTGTATATTTTCTTTGTGTGACTATTTGTTGCCTGTCTTTTTTCTGTCTTTTTTGCATGCTGTGTCGTTGCCTGTCTTTTTTATGTATCTTTTCCTGTATCTTTTTCTTGTGTGCCATTTTCATATGTTTTCCTTGCATTTTCTTTTTCAAATCTTTTTCTGTTCATCTACCTTTTGTGCACATATGTTCTTTGCACATCATTTTTGCACAACTTTCTTGTCCTTTTTTTATGGTGTGTATTTTTCCACAAGTCTTTTATTTGTGCATTTTGTGCTGAATATCTTTTTGCACATATTTTTTACTCATACATTGGCACATATTTTTCTGGTGTCTTCTTGTAGAAAGTCTTTTTTTAGCAAGGCCTTTCTTTGATTTCTTTTTTTTAGCATAGCGTTTTAATTTCATATCTTATTTTCGCACATATTTTTTTAGTCTTTCTTATCTTTGTGTGGTTGTTCATTTCTGTGGTTTTATTGGTTGCTGATAAGTTCATAATTGTAACTAACCACATATATATCAACGAATGTATGTGTTTGTTGTCATGTGTAATGAGTTCTGAAATGCATGTTTTCCATTATGGTCGTAGGGAGAGGAAGATATCAGGGTGTAAAATGTTGAGGGGTAGGGAGGGTCAGCAGATGATTAATTAACACTTTGCTGTAGTGAGCAGCCTTTTAATACATCTAGGTATCCTGGAACTGTGGTGTAAACACAGCAATACCTCCTGCATGTCTAATATTTGATGTCATTTTCGTAATTGTAACAGATATTTAGAAACCAACAAAATATGTCGGTTTGGATCTCTAAAGCGAGATATTGCCTGTTTACGTATTTTGTCTGAAAGATGGAGTATTCACAAGAATGGCTGTCAACAAAGTGTGATGTGAAAGAGGCTCTTCCCTCATGTATGGATATTATTTCTTCATATCCTCCTAATTTAAATGAAAATATCAACATCAGTGTCTATGTATGTTTTCATCTGTAATGTGGGAGATGGACTATTTAATTTGCTTGAAACAGAGAGTGACAGTATAGAAGATTAAAATAATTGTGGGAGAGGCAGAATGAAGAAATGCAGATTGTGTACCTATTTGTCTATGGACCCTGTTCAAAAGTCAGTCTGTTCGAAAACTTTAGTTTGAATGTGGCTCCTCCTTCCTGTGTGATGTAGTTGTGTTTGTGTGTGGGTGTGTTTGTGCATGGATGTGTTTTTGTGCATGCATGTATGTGTGTGTGTGTGTGTGTGTGTGTGTGTGTGTGTGTGTGTGTGTGTGTGTGTGTGTGTGTACACGCGTAAGTTTTTTTGCATGTATTAATGTATATGATTTTTCATGCACATCGTTTTTTTGCATGGTTCTCCCTTTCTGTATTTGTAATGACTGTTAATAAGTTTGTAATTGAAATTTAGCATACATATATCAACGACGGTATATGTTTATTTCTTTTAAAATGAGATCTGAAACTTATGCTTTTCCATTAAGGGATGAAGGAGGGGAAGATACAAAGTTGTAAAATATTGGAGGATATGAAAGGGTAAGCAGACTAGGAACTTTTCTCTGCAGTGAGGAACATTTTCATAAGCCTAGGAATTCTAAAAATGAAGTATTAATAGAGCTACTCCCTTCCGCATGTGTAATATTTGATATCATCCTCGACATTGTAATTGAAATTCAGAGACAAATCTCTAAAGCGAGATATAACACATATATGCATTTTGCTGGAAACGTTGTGTATTAGGAGAACAGTGTCAACAAGTTGTGACTTAAAAGTGGTTCTCCCGCCCTCCCCATTGCATATTATTTCTTCTTATCTTCGTGATTATAAATGCAAATACGCACATCAATGGATGTGCAGGTTTTCAGCTATAATGTGACGGAAGATGCATGTAATTTGCTTGAAATGGTGGGAGGTGCTGTATCTAATTATAAAACATTATGGGTGAATTGAAGAATGGGGATTATTTATCTGTGTATGTCAAGCCAGTTCAGAAGCCACTCTGTTAGAAAATTTTACTTGGTATGTCACTCCTCATTCTTGTGTGATTGTCTGTACAAGTGATTTTGTGCTAGGGTGATTATGTGTGTGTATTTTTGAGTGTATGGGTGCCTGTGTGTGGGTGTGTTGTGTGTGAGTATATTTGTGTATGGCTATGTTTGTGTGTGACTGTGTTTGTGTGTGGTTGTGTTTCTATTCACATCGAACATGATTGTCTGTGTATGTGTTTTTTTGTGTGAATGTGTGTGTGTTTTTGTGTATCAATTAGTGTGTATTGTTTTAGCATGATCTTTCTTTCATGTCTTGTTTGGCTTTTTCCAAGTTGTTTTGTCTATCCTTCATTTCCTTATAATTTGTCTTTATCTTTCTTTGCGTTTTTCTTGCATGTCTATTTTGTGTATCTTTTTTCATGTCTTTTCACCTTTGTGTGTCTTTATTTTACCTGGCTGTTTTGTATCTTTTTTTGTGTTATATTTCTTTGCTGTATTTTTTCTTATCTTTCGTGCATGTCTTCTTTTTGCATGTCCTCCTTGCATGTTTTCTGTGTCTCTTATTTTTCATATCTTTTCCTGTCTTTTCTTTCACATCTTTAATGCAACCTTTTATTCCATGCCATTTTCTAATACCTTTTTGCATTTCTATTTTTGCATATATTTTTTCCACAATTTTCTTGGCAACATTTTTTTGGTACTTTTTTTCATAACTTTTCTGCACATCTGTTCACCACTTTTTATTTGTATGTCTTTCTTTTGCACATTCTTTTGTGTATGTCTTTTTTTATATTTCTGATTTTCATAACTTTTTTCAGAAATTCCTTTTTAGTATGCTTTTTTAGGTATTTTTTAGCCCTCGTATTTGGCATTTGTCTTTCATGGCATGGCATTTTCACAGATATTTTTTAGCATTTCTTTTTTTGTGTGGTTGTCTATTTCAATGTTTCTATTGATTGCTAATAAGCTTGTAATTGTAGCTAAGCATGTATATATCAGCACATGCTGTCTTTTTTATATGTTCCTTGTGTGTCTTCATTTTGTATGTCTTCCTCGCATGTTTTCCTTTTGTCTTCTTTTTCACGACTTTGTTTTGAATATATTGCTATTTTGCACACCTCTTTTTCCTCATCTTTTATTCAACGTCTTTCTTGCACACTTTTTATTGCATGCCGTTTTCATGTGCAATGAAATCTGAAATATGGAGTGGAAGATATCAAGATGTGGAAAACTTGGGGTGGGAGGGGTGGGGTTGGGAGGTTAATAGACAAGGAAAACTTTGCTGTGGTCAGAGGATTTTTCATAAACCTAGGTATTCTGAAATTATGGTGTTAACGCAAATACTCCCTCATGCATGAAAGAGTTTTGGAGTCGTACTTGTAATTGGAACTGAGATTTAAACACCAATGGGTATATGTTCGTTTGTATCTCTAAAGTGAGACCTTGCCTATGTACCTATTTCGCCTGAAAGGTGGGGTTTTCAGAAGAGTAGCTGGTGGCAAATTATGATATGAAAGTAGTTCTTCCCTCCTGTGTTGGTAGTATTTCCTTATATCTTCCTCATTATAAATGAAAATGTGAACATATATATATTCATCACTAATGTGGGAGATGGAGTATGTAGTTTGTTTGAAATGGAATGTGGCAGTATTGAAGAATAAAATGTTTTGGAGGGAGGCAGAAGGTAGTCTGTTAGAAAATTTTACTCTAAATGCGGCTCATCCTTCCTGTATGATTGTTTGCTTGTGTGTGTCAGTATGTTTGTGTGTGGGTATTTTAATGTGTCATCATGTTTGTTTGTCATTGTGTTTGACTGTGGTTGCGTTTGTGTGCATGTGTGTGTGTGTGTGTGTGTGTGTGTGTGTGTGTGTGTGTGTGTGTGTGTACATAAATGCATCAGTTTTTTCGCGAATGTGGTAATGTGTTAGTATGTGTGTGTTTTTTCGTGTTTTTTGGTGAGAATATATTAGATTGGTTTTCGTTCCATAGGCCCAAGAATGGGATGAGTCTCGTGGGTGTGGAATAAGTCAAGATATATAACATAAAATACATAAAATGACCGAATATAATAATCACTACCATTATCATTTGTTAGGAGATCGTGAAAATAGATGGATATGATACAGTAAACTGTACCTGTTACTATTTACAGAATTAATACTCCCATCAGAATGAAACATTGTTATGCACTTTTAATAAATTTATCACACACAAATAATCTTGAGTGCTGTGACCAAGTACTGTCAAAACTGAAATCTAAGAGACATCTTTACTTAAACTAACCCCTTTCTGAATCAAGGTAAGTGATGTTAGGTATCTATCTACGGTGCTCTTGTTCCTAGTATTGATACTATGTATTGAGTTACTTGTTGGAAATAGATATATATTGCTTGCAACAAATGTCTTTAAGGAATGAATATACTGAGAAGTAGTAGTTGGAATACAAAATTCCCTGAACAGATTTCTAGATTATGTTCTTGAATTCACATCACAAGTCAATCTTATTACACACTTTTGTGCAGTAAAAACGTTTACTCAGTTTGATGAGTTACCCCAGAATGTGATCCCTATGACAGAATGAAAGTAACGAAAGTGTACAAGTTTTTATATTTATATCTCTTATTTCTGACACCATTCTCACTGCAAATACAGACTTGTCTAGGAGCTTCAGCAATTCTGTGGTCTGTCCTTCCGAATTGAATTTATTAAGGAATTGTAATCCTAGACATTTAACACTGTCACCTCATCGATCTTCATGTCTTCATGTTATGCACTTGGTGGAAGGAAATCTCCTGCAGGTTCTGATCTACATATACTGAGGCTTTTCTAAATTTAATGACAGTGAGTTAGCTTTAAACCGTTTATTAATGTCAGTCAAAACTTGGTTAGCAGCCATTTCTAGATATCTTGACTCGCTACTTATTGCAACGTTTATATTATCTGACAACAATACAAATTTAGCATCTGTCAAAGTAACAGACAAGAGGTCATTAATGTACATAATAAAAAGCAATGGACCAAAGACAGAATCTAGAGGAACAACACACGTAATTAATTCCCAGTCAGATGAAGACTGACTGCTGATCACACAGTTATTTCGCAATGGCAGCCTTTCTTTTCCAATTGTTAGATCTGATGATTTTATGGATGTCACTTTTTGGGAGATGTGTCATTTTCCATATTAATTAAGTTACTTGTAAAAATAAATTTAACTGTGACATTGGACAACCAAGCTTGTATACTTCTTATGAAGAGATCAATATTTTCTGAATGTGAATTTATATACATACTATTATGAACGGCTTGTTATGATATACTACTATTGTTGCAGAAGCTTCTAAGTGCTGCTCTGACCAAATTTATTAATATCAACATTCCGGTAATCTCAATAGTTTCTGAGCAATGTGGCAACTCCTGCTTTCTCCATATCTTTTCTACAGAAGTAAAAAACTAATTCAACCCTGCAAGATTTAACATATTGTTCAAGTTTTTTAAAAATATTAGTGGTTTAAATGGCTCTGAGCACTATGGGACTTAACATCTGAGGCCATCAGTCCCCTAGAACTTAGAACTACTTAAACCTAACTAACCTAAGGATATCACACACATCCAAGCCCAAGGCAGGATTTGAACCTGCGACCATAGCAGTTGCACGGTTCCAGACCGAAGCACCTAGAACCACTCAGCTGGTGTTCAAGTTTTTTCCAAGTTATTCTGTGCACCATTTCTTTTCGTCTTTCTTTGCATGTCTTTCATTTTGTTTCTCTTTTCATGTGTACCATTCTTTACATGTTTTTCTTTGCATGTACTTTCTTTGCCCATCTTTTTCTGCTTGATTTTATTTTATGAACTTTTCTTTGTGTGTCTCTTTTTCTGTGTTTTTCCTTGTGTCTTATAGAGGATATACTTTTGTGCATGTCTTTTTTGTGTGTCTTTTCTTGCATGTCACATTATTGTCCATTTTTCACATTTTTTTTGCTTGTCTTTTTTGCACATCTTTTTCTTTTTCCTCATTTTTTCACTGTTTGGTATATCTTTTTTGCACATCTATTTTTTTGCACAACACTTCTTTGCAAATCTTTTTACACATCTTCTTTCTGAACATTTTATCACATTTTTTAGCATGGTGTTTTTAGCACATCTCTCTTTTAGCACATCTTTTTTTAAGCACATCCTTTTTTGTGTGTTTTTTTATTTTTGTAGTGACTCTTGATAATTTCGTAGCTGTTATTTAGCAATATATACCAATGAGATTGCACCCATGGTCTAGGGGTAGCGTCTTTGAATAGTAATCACAACGTCGTCACTCCCATATTCGAATTCCGCCACTGCTTATATTTTGATTAACAGTCAGCGTTGGCGGCAGAAGGCTTCTGCCATAAGAAATCAACGTCATTCTGCCAATGGCCTTGTAAAGAGGGCAGAGGAGTGGACAGAGGTTTAGGGCCATCTCCAGTCCCAGGAGTGGGAAACTGCCCCTGCAGACGAACGAGTCAGCTATGATCAATGGCATGAGGATGGCAAGTGGGACTGATGGATGACATCGAAAAGGTACAAAGAAGGGCAGCTCGTTTTGTATTATTGCGAAATAGGGGAGATAGTGTTACAGACATGATACGTGAACTGAAGTGGCACTCATTAAAACAAAGGCGTTTTTCGTTGCGACGGGATCTTCTCATGAAATTTCAATCACCAGTTTTCTACTCCGATTGTGAAAACATTCTGTTGGCACCCACCTACATAGGGAGAAATGATCATCACGATAAAATAAGAGAATTCAGGGCTGGCTCGGAAAATTTAAGTGCTCGTTTTTCCCGCGTGCCATTCGAGAGTGGAATGGTAGAGAGACAGCATGAAGGTGGTTCATTGAACCCTCTGCCAGGCACTGTATTGTGAATAGCAGAGTAATCACTTAGATGTTGATGAAGGCAATGGAAACCACTGCATTAAAGACACATAATGTGTTCCTACAGGACATGTGGCCTGTAGTTGAAAAGTATCATGTTGATGTCCCCATTGGCAAAAGATTCTGTAATAGTCCTCTTTCGCATCTCTGGGAGGGGACTGCCAAGGGGAAGGTGGCCATGATAAAAAACTTATAATCAACGAAAGGATAACGTTCTATGAATGGGGGCGTAGATAGCTACAAGGTTGAACGTGGTAGGGAAACAAGAAAATGTGAAAAGGAAAATGTAAAGGCTCAAGCTAGATATAGTAGGGATCAGTGAAGTGAAATGGAACCAAAACAAGGATTTCTGGTTGGATGAGTATAGGGTAATAAAAACAGCAGCAGAAAATGGTATTATGGGAGTAGGATTCATTATGAATGGGAAGGTGGTGCAGAGAGTGTGTTACTGTGAATAGTTCAGCGATAGGGTTGGTCTTATTAGAATCAACAGGAAACAATCACTGACAACGATAGTTTAGGTATACATGCCGGTGTCTTAGGCTGAAGATGAAGAGATAGAGGAAATGTATGAGGATACTGAAAGGGTAAACAGTAGATAAAGGGAGATGAAAATCTAATAATCATGGGAGACTGGAATGCAGTTGTAGGGGAAGGTGTAGAAAGAAAGGTTACTGGAGAATATGAGCTTGAGGAAAGGAATGAGAGAGCAAAAAGACTGAGTTCTATAATAAATTCAGCTAGAAACAGCGAATTCTCTGTTCAAGGATAACAAGAGTAAGAGGTATACCTGGAAAAGGTCGAGTGATACAGGAAAATTTCAGTTATATTACATCGTGGTCAGACAGAGATTCGCAAATCAGATACTGAATTGTAAGACATACCCAGGGGCAGATATATACTCAGTTCACAATACAGTAGTGATGAAGACCAGGCTAAGTTTAAGACATTAGTCAGGAGGAATCAATAAGAAAAGAGGTGGGATACAGAAGTACTAAGGAATGACGAGATACACCTGAAGTTCTCTAAGGCTGTAGATACAGTAATAAGGAATAACTCAGTGGGAAGACAGTTGAAGAGGAATGGACATCTGTAAAAAGCCGTCACCGAAGTTGGAAAGAAAGACATAATTACAAAGAAGGTAACTACGAAGAAACCATGAGTAACAGAAGATACACTTCAGCTGATTGATCAAAGGAGGAAGAACAAAAATGTTCTGGGAAAATCAGGAATGCAAAAATACAAGTCGCTGAGGAATGAAATAAATAGGAAGTGTAGGGAAGCTAAGACGAAATGGCTGCATGAAAAACCTGAAGAAATCGAAAAAGAAATGATTGTTAGGAGGACAGACTCAGCATCCAGGTAAGTCAAAATAACCTACGGTGACATTAAAAGCAAGGGTGATAAGATTAAGAGTGCAGCGAAAATTTCACTGTTAAATGCAGAGGCGAGAGCGGATAGGTGGAAACAATACATTGAAAGTGTCTATGAGAGAGAAGATATGTCTGTTGTGATAAAAGAAGAAACAGGAGTCGATTTAGAATAGATAAGCGTTCCAGTATTAGAATCAGAATTGAAGAGAGCTTTGGACGACTTAAGATCAAATGAGACAGAAAAGATAGATAACATTCCATCACAATTTCTAAAATCATTGGGGGAAATGGCAACAAAACGACTATTCACTTTGTTTTGTAGAATATATGAGTCTGGATGACATAACATCTGATTTTCGGTAAAAAATCATCCACACAATTCCGAACACTGTGAAAGCTGACAAGTGTGAGAAATATCACACGATCAGCTTAACAGCTCACGCCTCCAAGTTGCTGACAAGATTTATATACAGAAGAAGGGATAAAAAAATTGAGGGTGAGCTATAAGACGATGAGTTTGACTTTAGAAAAGGTAAAGGCACGAGAGAGGCAATTCTGATGTTGAGGTTGATAATGGAAGCAAGACCAAAGAAAAATCAAGACACGTTCATGGGATATTTCAATTTGGTAAAAGCTTTCGATAATGTAAAATGGTACAAGATGTTCGAAATTCCGAGAAAATTAGGGATATGCTACAGGGAGCGACAGGTGACGTATAGTACATACAAGAGCCAAGAGGTAACAGTAAGAGTGGCTGAGCAAGAATGACGTGCTCTGATTGAAAAGGGTGTAAGACTGGCATGTAGTCTTTCATCCCTACTGTTCAATCTGTATCTCGAAGAAGCAATGATGGAAATAACAGATAGATTTAGGAGTGGAATTAAAATTCAAGGTGAAAGGATATCTCTGATGCGATTCACTTAGTATCATAGATTCATTAGTATCCTGAGTGAAAGTGAAGAAGAATTACATGACCTGCTGAATTGAATGAACAATCTAATGAGTACAAAATCTGAAGAAAGGCGAAAGCAATGAGGAGGAGCAGAAATGAGAACAATGAGAAACTTAACATCAGGATTGATGGTCAAGAAGTAGCTGAAGTTAAGGAATTATACTACCTAGGCAGTACAATAACCAACGACGGACAGAATAAGGAGGACATTAAAAGCAGACTAGCAAGGGCAAAAACATAGGCCCTAAATTGAGGAAGAGATTTCTGAGAATGTACATCTGGAGCAGAACATTGTACAGAAGTGAAACATGGACTAAGGGAAAACCAGACCAGGAGAGATTCGAAGAATTTGAGATGAGGTGCTACAGATGAATGTTGAAAATTAGGTGGAATGATAAGGTAAGGAATGAGGAAGTTCTGCACAAAATCGGAGAAGAAAGGAATATGTGGTAAACACTGATAAGGAGAAGCGACAGGATGATAGGACATCTGTTAAGACATGAGGGAATGACTTCCATAGTACTAGAGTGAACTGTAGATGGCAGAAACTGTAGTGGAAGACAGAGATTGGAATACATCAAGCAAATAACTGAGGCCATAGGTTGCAAGTGCTACTCGAGAGATGAAGAGTTTGGCCCAGGAGAGAAATTCGTGGCTGGCCGCGACAAGCGAGTCAGAAGACTGATGACCGAAAAAAAGGTCAACTAATGTGCATATTATTTTTCAAGTCTAATGAGATGTGAAACTTATGCTCATTCATTGAGGAGTAAAGGAAGGGAGGATATGAAGATGTAAATCGTTGGCATGTAGGAGGGGGTTACAAGACTAGGAACACATTGCTGCAGTGAGGAACGTTTTCGCAAACGTAAGTATTCTGAAATTACGGTGTTCATGCAGCTGCTCCCTCCTGCTTGAGTAGTATTTCATGTCATTCTTGTAATTGTAACTGAAATTTAGACACCAACGGTTATACATTCAGTTTAATCTCGAGATATGGCCTATGTATGTATTTTTCCTGAAAGCTGGAGTTTCCATAAGAACGTTAGCCGAAAAATTGTGGTTTGAAAGTGGTTCCTCCCTAACAGATGAGTATTATTTCTTAGTATGTAACTCATTAAAATCGAAAATATTCACATCAACTGTTATGTATGTTTTCATCTTTAACGTGGAAGATAAAGTATGTAATTTGCTTGAAATGGATTGGTGACTGTATCAAACTTTGAAACATTGTACGAGAGGCAGAATGACGAAATGGAGTCTGTGTGTCTGTATCTGTGAAGAATGTCCAGAAGTCAGTCTTTCCGAAAATTTTACTTTGGTTGTGACTCCTCCTTCCTGTGTGACTGTGTGTGTGGGTGATTGTATGTGCAGCTGATTGTTGGACTCATTGTTGGTGTGTGTGTTTATGTGTATGGCTGTTTTGTTTGGCTATACTTTTGTGTGGGTGTGTGTGTGTGTGTAGGTGCAACTTTATTCGTGCAAGTGTTGGTATGTTTGTTTTGAGCGTGTTTTTTTGTGTTTTGTTTGTTTACTTCGAGTTGTTTTGTGCATCCTTTGTTTACATCTTTTTGTGTGTTTTTTTCGCATGTCCTTTTTCACACACATTTTATGCACATATTTCTTGAACATGGCTCCTTTGCACGTATTTTTAGTACATCTTCTTTTAGCATGTCTTTTTTGACATGTCTTTTTTAAGCACATCTCCTATTTACACCTGTGTTTTAGTACATCTTTTTTGCATGTTTGATCTTTTCTTTGTGTTTAATGGTTGTTGATAAGTTCCTAATTCTAGCTGACCATATGTATACCAATAAATGTAAATGTTTGCTTTCAGGCGAAGATACTGAGGTGTATAACATTGGAGGGTAGGACAGGGCAGGTAGACTAGGAACACTTTTCATGGAACTAGTTATTCTGAAATTATGGCGTTAATGCTAATACTCCCACATGCAAGTTAATATTTGTTGTCATTCTCGTAATTGCAACTGAAATTTAGACACTAACAGGTATTAGATACTTTTCTTCCCTGATGCATGATATGGACTATGTATTTGTTTTGTCTAAGAGATGGGGTTGTGTGTTTGTGTGTGTGAATGTGTTTGTGTGTGTGGCAGTGTTTGCATGTGTGGTAGCGCTTGTTTCAGTTGTATTTCTCGGTGTGTATGTGTGTGTGTGTGTGTGTGTGTGTGTGTGTGTGTGTGTTTGTGTTTGTGTCTATTGTGTTTGTACGTGGGCATGCCGGTGTGCAATTGCATTTGTATATCATTGTGTTTGTTTACATGTTTGTTTGTGCGTGTGCATGTGTATGTGTGTGTGTGTGTGTGTGTGTGTGTGTGTGTGTGTGTGTGTGTGTGTGTGTGCTTGTGTGTTTGTGTGCATGTGTGTGTGTTTGTGTGCGTGTGTGTGCGTCCATGTGTTCATGAGAGTATGCCCCTTTATAATTTTCTCAAGTATGTACATAAATGTATAGGTTGTGCATGTTGGTTTTTTGTGTTTTGTTGGTGATATTTATTCTAATTCGTTTAGTGCATGTTTTACTTGCAACTCTTTTTTGTGTGTTCTTTTTTGTGTGGTTTCTTCCATTTTTTATTTACACTTCTTCTTTGCATCATCCTTTTGTGCCTCTTTTTCTTGCTTCTCTTTTTATATTTGTCTCCATTTTGTGTGTATTTTGTGGGTGTCTTTTTCTACATGTGTTATTTGCAACTTTTTTGCTTTTTGTTTTGCTCAGACTTTTTGCACATCTTTTCTTGTATTTGTTTCTATACTAGTAAATTTGAATGTCACAATTGTGGATGGCTTTTTTCATGATTTTTTGTTCAGTTTTTGCACATAAGTTTCTGCACATATTTTTTCTTAGGTCTTTTTTTGGACGTCTGTTTTGGACAATTGTTTCGGGTGTGTCTTGGTTAGCACTTCATTTTTCAGCTGGTCCTCTGGTTTAGGACATCTTTTTTTGGTGCAATTATTTCCACTTGTTCTTTTTTGTTTGTAATGATTGTTGATAAGTTTTTCACTGAAATTGAGCATATGTATATCAATGCATGTATGTGTTTTTTCATGTGTAATATGATCTGAAACCTATTAATTTACATAAGAGGTGAAGGAGGAGAAGATATGAAGGTATACAACGTTGCCAGGTAGGACGGAATGGGCAGACGAGGAACACTTTGCTGCAGTGCAGTGCACTTACATAAACCTAGGTGTTCTGAAATTATGCTGTCAATGTAGCCAACCATTCCCCCCCAATCTGCCTCTGCATATGTAATATTTGATGTCATTCTCATAATTGTAACTGAAATTTAGATACCATTCAGTAGATATTCCTTCCCAACCCTAAGAGGAGATATGGCCTATGTATTTATTTTGCCTAGAAGGTGGAGTATTCTGAAGAATGGCTGTTGACAAACTATCACTAGAAGTTAGTTTTTCGCTCCTGTATGCGTGTTATTTCTTTATATCGCCATCATTGGAACTGAATATATGCACATCTGTTGTTGTCATCTCCAATGGGGGAGATGAAGTATGCCAT
Source organism: Schistocerca americana (assembly GCF_021461395.2). NCBI lineage: Eukaryota > Metazoa > Arthropoda > Insecta > Orthoptera > Acrididae > Schistocerca > Schistocerca americana. The sequence goes on from NC_060126.1 coordinate 192,345,708, forward strand.
TATATATATATATATATATATATATATATATATATATATATATATATATCCCCCCATGAACCATGGACCTTGCCGTTGGTGGGGAGGCTTGCGTGCCTCAGCGATACAGATAGCCGTACCGTAGGTGCAACCACAACAGAGGGGTATCTGTTGAGAGGCCAGACAAACACGTGGTTCCTGAAGAGGGGCAGCAGCCATTTCAGTAGTTGCAAGGGCAACAGTCTGGATGATTGACTGATCTGGCCTTGTAACAATAACCAAAACGGCCTTGCTGTGCTGGTACTGCGAACGGCTGAAAGCAAGGGGAAACTACAGCCGTAATTTTTCCCGAGGGCATGCAGCTTTACTGTATGATTACATGATGATGGCGTCCTCTTGGGTAAAATATTCCGGAGGTAAAATAGTCCCCCATTCGGATCTCCGGGCAGGGACTACTCAAGAGGATGTCGTTATCAGGAGGAAGAAAACCGGCGTTCTACGGATCGGAGCGTGGAATGTCAGATCCCTTAATCGGGCAGGTAGGTTAGAAAATTTAAAAAGGGAAATGGATAGGTTGAAGTTAGATATAGTGGGAATTAGTGAAGTTCGGTGGCAGGAGGAGCAAGACTTCTGGTCAGGTGACTACAGGGTTATAAACACAAAATCAAATAGGGGTAATGCAGGAGTAGGTTTAATAATGAATAGGAAAATAGGAATGCGGGTAAGCTACTACAAACAGCATAGTGAACGCATTATTGTGGCCAAGATAGATATGAAGCCCACACCTACTACAGTAGTACAAGTTTATATGCCAACTAGCTCTGCAGATGACGAAGAAATTGAAGAAATGTATGATGAAATAAAAGAAATTATTCAGATTGTGAAGGGAGACGAAAATTTAATAGTCATGGGTGACTGGAATTCGAGCGTAGGAAAAGGGAGAGAAGGAAACATAGTAGGTGAATATGGATTGGGGGACAGAAATGAAAGAGGAAGCCGCCTGATAGAATTTTGCACAGAGCACAACATAATCATAACTAACACTTGGTTTAAGAATCATGAAAGAAGGTTGTATACATGGAAGAACCCTGGAGATACTAAAAGGTATCAGATAGATTATATAATGGTAAGACAGAGATTTAGGAACCAGGTTTTAAATTGTAAGACATTTCCAGGGGCAGATGTGGACTCTGACCACAATCTATTGGTTATGACCTGTAGATTAAAACTGAAGAAGCTGCAAAAAGGTGGGAATTTAAGGAGATGGGACCTGGATAAACTAAAAGAACCGGAGGTTGTACAGAGATTCAGGGAGAGCATAAGGGAGCAATTGACAGGAATGGGGGAAATAAATACAGTAGAAGAAAAATGGGTAGCTTTGAGGGATGAAGTAGTGAAGGCAGCAGAGGATCAAGTAGGTAAAAAGACGAGGGCTAGTAGAAATCCTTGGGTAACAGAAGAAATATTGAATTTAATTGATGGAAGGAGGAAATATAAAAATGCAGTAAGTGAAACAGGCAAAAAGGAATACAAACGTCTCAAAAATGAGATCGACAGGAAGTGCAAAATGACTAAGCAGGAATGGCTAGAGGACAAATGTAAGGATGTAGAGGCCTATCTCACTAGGGGTAAGATAGATACCGCCTACAGGAAAATTAAAGAGACCTTTGGAGATAAGAGAACGACTTGTATGAATATCAAGAGCTCAGATGGAAACCCAGTTCTAAGCAAAGAAGGGAAAGCAGAAAGGTGGAAGGAGTATATAGAGGGTCTATACAAGGGCGATGTACTTGAGGACAATATTATGGAAATGGAAGAGGATGTAGATGAAGATGAAATGGGAGATATGACACTGCGTGAAGAGTTTGACAGAGCACTGAAAGACCTGAGTCGAAACAAGGCCCCCGCAGTAGACAATATTCCATTGGAACTACTGACGGCCGTGGGAGAGCCAGTCCTGACAAAACTTTACCATCTGGTGAGCAAGATGTATGAAACAGGCGAAATACCCTCATACTTCAAGAAGAATATAATAATTCCAATCCCAAAGAAAGCAGGTGTTGACAGATGTGAAAATTATCGAACTATCAGCTTAATAAGTCACAGCTGCAAAATACTAACACGAATTCTTTACAGACGAATGGAAAAACTGGTAGAGGCCAACCTCGGGGAAGATCAGTTTGGATTCCGTAGAAACACTGGAACACGTGAGGCAATACTGACCTTACGACTTATCTTAGAAGAAAGATTAAGGAAAGGCAAACCTACATTTCTAGCATTTGTAGACTTAGAGAAAGCTTTTGACAATGTTGACTGGAATACTCTCTTTCAAATTATAAAGGTGGCAGGGGTAAAATACAGGGAGCGAAAGGCTATTTACAATTTGTACAGAAACCAAATGGCAGTTATAAGAGTCGAGGGACATGAAAGGGAAGCAGTGGTTGGGAAGGGAGTAAGACAGGGTTGTAGCCTCTCCCCGATGTTGTTCAATCTGTATATTGAGCAAGCAGTAAAGGAAACAAAAGAAAAATTCGGAGTAGGTATTAAAATCCATGGAGAAGAAATAAAAACTTTGAGGTTCGCCGATGACATTGTAATTCTGTCAGAGACAGCAAAGGACTTGGAAGAGCAGTTGAATGGAATGGACAGTGTCTTAAAAGGAGGATATAAGATGAACATCAACAAAAGCAAAACAAGGATAATGGAATGTAGTCTAATTAAGTCGGGTGATGCTGAGGGAATTAGATTAGGAAATGAGGCACTTAAAGTAGTAAAGGAGTTTTGCTATTTGGGGAGCAAAATAACTGATGATGGTCGAAGTAGAGAGGATATAAAATGTAGGCTGGCAATGGCAAGGAAAGCGTTTCTGAAGAAGAGAAATTTGTTAACATCCAGTATTGATTTAAGTGTCAGGAAGTCATTTCTGAAAGTATTCGTATGGAGTGTAGCCATGTATGGAAGTGAAACATGGACGATAAATAGTTTGGCTAAGAAGAGAATAGAAGCTTTCGAAATGTGGTGCTACAGAAGAATGCTGAAGATTAGATGGGTAGATCACGTAACTAATGAGGAAGTATTGAATAGGATTGGGGAGAAGAGAAGTTTGTGGCACAACTTGACCAGAAGAAGGGATCGGTTGGTAGGACATGTTCTGAGGCATCAAGGGATCACCAATTTAGTATTGGAGGGCAGCGTGGAGGGTAAAAATCGTAGAGGGAGACCAAGAGATGAATACACTAAGCAGATTCAGAAGGATGTAGGTTGCAGTAGGTACTGGGAGATGAAAAAGCTTGCACAGGATAGAGTAGCATGGAGAGCTGCATCAAACCAGTCTCAGGACTGAAGACCACAACAACATATATATATATATATATATATGTGTGTGTGTGTGTGTGTGTGTGTGTGTGTGTGTGTGTGTGTGTGTGTGTGTGTGTGTGTGTGTTTGTGTGTTTTGTGAATTTACAAGTGGGGGGAGTGGGGAGAGTGTTTGTGCGTGTCTGTTTGTGTGCATGCCTCTCAGTAATTTTTTCATAGATGTGCTTCAGTGTATTGATGGTAAATCTTGGTCTTTTGTGATTTTTGGCTTTTTTCAAGTACTTTTGTGCACCTGTTATTTCTTTTTCTTTATTGTATGAGTTTTTGTTTCCTTCTTTGGAAGCTTTTTGTGCCTTTCTTTTCATTTTTTTACTTGCATGTTTACTTACATCTTTCTTTTGTGTCTTTTTTTTCTTACATAAGCTTTTATGTGTGTCTTTTTTACTTGTTTTTGCCACATAATACAGTTTCATTTCCGCCATCTTTCTGTGCACATCATCTCTTGCTCACCTTTTTTGTTAAGTCTTTTTCGCTTGTCCAATTAGTGGATGAGATTTTTTTCATGGCTATTTTTGAATTCTTTGATTTTTTATGATGTTTTGTGCATATTTTCTCCTATGTCTCTTTCTGGACATCTTTTTTCACACCTGCTTTGTCGATGTATTTTTCAGCATGTCTTTTTAGAGAAAGTCTCTTTGTAGCCTTTTTTTAGACTGTCCTCTTTCTTAGCATGTCCTCTCTTTAAGATGTTTTTAGTGCATTTTTTGCGGTTGTTCTTTTCTGTGTTTGTAATGATTGTTGATGAGTTCTTAATTGTATTTGAACATGTGTATATCACTAAATGTATATGGTTATTGTCAGGTCTGATGAGATCTGACATATGTTCCTTTACATTAAGAGGTGATGGATGGGAAGATATCAAGATGTACAACATTAATGGGTAGGAAGGAATGAGCAGACAAGGAATACTTTGCTACAGGAGTGAGTCATTTCATATACCTAGGTATTCTGAAATTACAGTGTTAATGCAGCCACTCCATTCTGCATGTGTAGTATTTGATGTCATTTTCATAACTGTAACTGGAATTTACACTCCAGTGGGAATATGTTCCTTGCCACAATAAAGTAAGGTATGGGCTATGTATTTATATTGCATAAATGGTGGAATGTTCAGAGGAATGATTGTCAACAAATTATGACTTGAAAGTGATTCTTCTCTTCTGTATGTGAGTTATTGCTTCATAATGTCCTCATTATAACTGGAAATATGTACATCAAAGTATGTTCATTCAACTCCAGTGTGGGAGAAGTATGTTTGTTATTTGTTTGAATTAGAGGAGGGTGGGGGCAGAACCAAAGTTTAAAACATTGTGGGAGAAGCGAAATGAAGGAATGAGTGTTGTGTATCTGTGTCTGTGAAGCCTGTTCACTACTCAGCGCGTCCGAAAATTTTACTTTTGATGTGGCTTCTCCTACCTGTGTTGTGTGTTTCTGTGTGTGTGGGTGTTTGTGTATGTGTGTGTACATTTGTGTGTGTATGTATATGTGTGTGAGTGTGTTTGTGTGTTGTTGTGTTTGCATGTGGTTGCATTTATTTGTGTGTGTGTGTGTGTGTGTGTGTGTGTGTGTGTGTGTGTGTGTGTGTGCGCATGTCCATTCCGCATAAGTTATTTGCATGTATTAGTGGGTAATACTTGTGCATGGTTTTCTTTTGTTCATCTGATGGTTTTCTTTCCGAAGTTCTTTTGTGAATACTTTATTTGTGTATTTCCCTGTGCGTATTTTTTACATGCCTTTCTGCTTGTGTTTCATTTTTTTTGTGTGTCTCTTTCATGTGCTTGTCTTTCTTTGTGTGTCTTTTTTTACATTTCTGTTTTTGAAAGTGTTTTGTGAGACTTTTTTGTGTCTCTTTTTTAATGTATCTTTTATACGTGACTTTTGTGTTTGTATTGTAGGTGTCTTTCTTTGCATGTTTTTTGTGCTTCTTTTTTCCTTCTGTTTTTGCATGTTTTCTTCCACACCTTTGTTGCACATTTTTTGCAGATTTTTGACATGTCTTTTTTCACATCTTTTTGCTCTTTATTATGCACAATTTTTTTGCATATGTTCTTTGGCAGCCTTTTTGCATCTCTTTTTCCATGTCCTCTTTCTATGTCTTTTTTCACATCTTTTCTTAGAACATTTTTCATTAGTACATCTTCCTTTTTATTATGTCTCTTATGTAGCATGTGTTTTTAGTATATCTTGTTGCATGTTTGTTTTTTTCTGTTTTGTAATGATTGTTGATAAGTATGTAAATGTAACAGGATCAGTATATCAATGAAGGTGTTTGTTTTCATGTGTAATAAGATATTAAAGTATGCTGTTCCATTAAGAGGTGAAGAAGGTGGAGGTATCAAGGTGTAAAACATTGGGAGGTAGGTGCAGTTGAGCAGACTAGTAACACTGTTCTGTGGTGAGGAGTCCTATCATAAGCCTAGATGTTCTGAAATTATGGTGTTTATGTATCCACTCCCTCCTGTATGTGGAATATTTGATGTAATTCTCGTAATTGTAACTGAAATGTGAACACCAATGGGTGCACGTTCGGTTTCATTTTTAAAGCCAGATATGGCCTATGTATGTCTTTTGCCTGAAATGAGGGGTGTTCAAAAGAATGCGTGTCGACAAATTGTGTCGTAAAATAGGTCTTCACACGTGTATGCGTATTATTTCTTCATATTTTCCACATTATAAATGAAAATATGCACATGAATGGTTGTGTATGTTTTCATATTCAATATGCGTGATAAAGTAAGTAATTTGCCACAGGGAAGAAATGAGGATTGTGTATGTGTTTCTGTAGAGACTTTTTAGAACTTCAGTCTGTTCGAAAATTTTGCTTTAGATATGACTCCACCTTTCTATGTGATTGTGGTTTGTTAGTGTCCAGGTATGTGTGTATAAGAGTGATTATGTGTGCAGGTGATTGTGTGTTTGGATGTTTGAGTGTGTGTTTGTGTATGTGTGTGTTTGTGTGTGCATGTACGATTGCTCATTCGTAATTTTCTAATACATGTACTAGAGTGTATTGACTGTTCGTGGGTTTCGTCGATGGTTTTTCCCAAGTTATTTTGTGCCTCTTTTATTTGCGTTTTTTGTTTCTTTCTTTGCATATTTATCTTTTTCTACATCCTCCTTTGCATTCATTTTTCGTGCTTGTCTTTTTGTGTGTCTTTCTTGAATGTTTTTTGCATGTGTTATTTGCAAATTTTTCTCACTTTAGCGCATTTTTCCTTGCATATCTCTTTTTGCCTTACTTTTTTGCTTGTCAAATTTTTTGCAGGTGTTTTCTTGGGGGTTTTTTGGGTATTTTTCTTTGTATGTTTCCTGTGTCCCTCTTTTCATTTCTCTTTCTGCACTTGTTTTCCACACCTTCTTTGCATATTTTTCTATTTTTCCAAAAAACACATAAAAATAAACACAAAATAAAAACATGCAAGAAGAGACACAAACGAAAGATGCAAATAAACATGCACAAAAGAACTTTGAAAAAAACACATATAGAAAAAAATCTGTTTTTTCACATATCTTTTGCACATCTTTTTGCATATTTTTTGCGTGTTCTACTTTTTGTCTGTCTTTTTCTCATGTGTTTTTACTTGCATGTCTTTTTTTGCATCTCCTCTTTTGCATTTTTTTGGATCATACTTTTGTATCTATTTTTCTCTCTTCTCTTTATGTATGTGTTTTTTGTGCATTTTTTACATTCATTTCTACTTATTCTCTTCTATGTTTGTAATGATTGTTGATAAGTTTTTAACTGTAACTGAGCAAATGTATCTCAATGAATGTATACATTTATTTTCGTGTCTAATGAAATGTGACACCTATTCCTTTATATTAAGAGGTGGAGGAGTGAAAGATATCAAGGCATACAACTCAGGCGGCTATGAGGGGATGGGCAGGATGAGGAACACTGGGTATTCTGAATTTATGGTGTCAAATCAGCCACGCCCCCCCCCCCTGCTTGTTTAATATTTGTTGTCATTCTCGTAATTGTAACTGAAATTTATATACCAATATGTATAATAATTTTATCCATAGTGGATGCTGTTGAACTTGATGACTATTCCTTTATAGGGTGTAGAAAAATTTCCGCTACCAGTCACAATAAAGGAGTTTTTTCCATCACATGACGAATTTCAGGCTTGTGCCCATCCTCAGGTGTTTATACATTCATGTCCAGTGAAAATCTTTCTACACCCAATAATGGGTATGTGTTCCTTTTCATCTTTAGTCCAAGCTATGGCCTAACTGTTTATTAGCCTAAGAGTAGTATGTTCAGAAGAATGGGTGTAGACAAATTGTTTCTTGAAAGTATTTCGTTTCTCAAGTATACGTATTATATCTTAATACCTTCCTCATTATAAGTGAAAATATGCACATCAATGGTTGCGTATGTTTTCATTTCCAATGTGGGAGATGAAGTATGTTATTTGTTTGAAACAGAGGCTTGATGAAAAACTAGAAGTTTAAAACATTGTGGGGTAGGTGAGATGAGGAAATGAGTATTGTGTATCTGCATCTGTGGAACCTGTTTAGGTGCCAATCTGTCCGAAATTTTTAATGTGGCTCCTTCTTTCTGTGAGGATGTGTGCATGTGCAGGTTATTGTATGCATGTGGGTATGTGTTTTCTGTGTGTGCATGTTGGTGTGTGTGGCCGCTTGTGTATGGGTATGTTTTTGTGTGGACATGTGATTGTGCTTGTGCATGGTTGAATCTGTGTGTGACTGTATTTGTGTGCACATTTGTATGTGTGTGTGTGTGTGTGTGTGTGTGTGTGTGTGTGTGTGTGTGTGTGTGTGTGTGTGTGTGTGTGTGTGCTTGCACATGTGTAAGATTTTCGTGCATGTGTAGAGTGTATTGTTGTGTGTACTGTTTTTTTTCATAGTTGTGTTTGGTTTTGACTTCCAAGTTATTGACTGTAGCTTTTATTTTCATCTTTTTTATGTCTTCCTTTTTGTGTGCCGTTTTATGTACATGGTTTCTTTTGTGGTTGTCCAAGCATACCTGTTTTTGCATATCTTTCTTCTGTCATTTTTTGCATGTCTTTTTTGCGCTCTCTTGTTACACTTCCTTTTTTGCATGCAATTTGTGGATCGCTTTTTTAGCATGTATTTCTTTTGGATCTGTCTTATGTACCTTTTTTATGTTAAATTTTTTACACCTCTTTTTTTCTGAATCTCCTTCTTTTGCATGTATAATTTCTACATGTCTTTTTTCGTACTTTTTGCATGTATTTCTAATGCGTCTTTTTTCTGTCTTTTTTGTGTATCTTTGTTTTTTTTAATGTCTATCTTTGCATGTCTTTATTTTAGGCGTTTTCAAGTGCCTTTTCTGCTTGTCTGTTTTGAATTTTTTCCCCTTTTTCAGCGTTTCTTTTCCTTACATGTATCTTGTTTGTGTGCCCCTTTCTTGTATGTCGTTGTTTTGTGTCTTTTCTTTGCATGTATTTCTCTTACACACCTTTTTTGTTGCATTTTCACATCTTTTTTGCATGGTTCTTTTGCTTGCCTTTCTTTGCCTACCTTTTTCATATTTCTTTTGCACATCTTTTTTGCAGGTCCTTTTATGCCACATCTTTCTTTAGCACAATTCTTTTGCATGTCTTTTTTAGTGTATCTATATTTAGTTTATCTTTTTGCGCTTCTTTTCTTTCATGTCTTTTATTAATGCATCTTTTTTGCACAACTTTTTATAAACATGTCTTCTTTTTTCCACATTTCTTTTTCTAACACGTTTTTATTGTGTCATTGGTCTTTTCTATGAATGTGATACTTTCTGATAAATTCGTATTTGTTGTTGACCATATGCATATCAACGAATCTTTTTGTTTCTTTTCATGTTCTGTAACGAATACTTTTTTATTAATAAATGAGGCAGGGAAAGATAAAAATGTGATACATATTGCGGGGTAGGAGAGGATGAGCACACTAGGAACATTTTGCTGCAGTGAGAAGACTTTTCATAAAGCAATGTATTCTGAAATTATGGTGCTTATGCACCTACTCCCTTGTCCATTTGTAATATATGATGTTATTCTCGTAACTGTAACTGAATTTTATGTACATATTTTGCCTGACAGGTGGGGTGTTCAGAGGAGTAGGTTTCGACAAATTGTGATTTCAGAGTGGTTCCTCCCTCCTGTATGAGTATAATTTCTTCATATTTTTCCCATTATAACTGAAATTATGCACATCAATGATTGTTTATGTCTTTGTATCTCTGGTGTGGCAGATGAAGTATGTAACTAGCTTCAAATGCGGTGTGGGCAGTATCAGAGATTAAACATAGTGAGAGAGGCAGAATGAAGAAATGAGGACAGTGTGTCTCTGTCTGTGCAGCCTGTTCAGAAGCCAGCCCATCTGAAAATTTTACTATGAATCTGGGTCCTCGTTTCTCCCTGATCATGTGATTGTATGTTCAGGTGATTGTGTGCCTTCTTGGTTGTGTGTATGGGTGTTTGTGTTTGTGAGTATTTATGTGTGTGAGCTTGTATATATGGGCGTTTTTGTATGTGGGTATGTTGCATGTTGTTGCATGTGGGTGTGTTTGTATGTAGGTGTGTTTGCATATGGGTGTTTTTGTATGTGGGTGGGTCTGTGTTTGTGTGCATTTGTGTTTGTTATGCATGTTTGCATGTGTGTGTGTGTGTATGTATGTGTGTGTGTGTGTGTGTGTGTGTGTGTGTGTGTGTGTGTGTGTGTGTGTGTGTGTGCGTGTGTGTGTGTGTGTGTGTGTGTGTACTGATTTCTAGTGTTTATTGTATGTGTGTGTTGTTTATGTTGTGTTCAGTTATTTTCAAATTATTTTGTGCATCCTTTATTTGCATCTTTCCTTGCATGTCTATTTTGTGTCTCTTTTTTGTATAATTTTTCCTCAGAGTCTTTGTTGCGCCTTTTTGTGTGTTTTGTGTTTTTTGCATGGCTTTTTGTGTCTTTTGTGTCTTCCTTTGTGTGCCTTTTGAGTGGTTTTTTCTGTCTTTTTTGCATATCCTTTTGTTACATGTCTCTTTTGCTAGTCTTACGGTTCTAGCTGCTCATATGCATATATCAATCATTGTATGTGTTTATTTTCATGTGTAATGATAGGTAGAAGGTGGGGGAGCAGGGCAGAATAACAATGAATGAAATATTGGAGGAAGCCAGGAGTCAGCAAAATTTGCAGTGTGTGATGAGTTTCTTCAGCAACCTATGTATTCTGAAATTATGTTGTTAATGCTGCTACTCCCTCCTGATGAGATTTTCGTAACTAACTATTCTTGAAATGGAGAGTGGCAATATCAAAGATTAAAACATTTTGGGAAGGCAGAATGAAGAAATGTGTATTGTGTATGTGTGTCTGTGGGGCCTGTTCAGAAGCCAGTCTGTTCGAAAATTTTACTTTCGATGTGGCTCCCCCTTCTTGTGGGATTGTGTGATGCAGTGTGTGGGCTATTATGTGTGCAACTGATTGTGAGTGTGGTTATTTGTGTGTGGAGGGGTTTTTTGTGTGTGTCAGTGTGTTTGTGTGAGTCAATGTGTTTGTGTGAGTCGATGTGTTTGTGTGAGTTGGTGTGTTTTGTGTGAGTTGGTGTGTTTGCATGTGTGGGTGTATTTGTGTGTGGGTGTGTTTCTGTGGAGGTGTGTATGTGTTTGCATCTGTGGTGTCTGTGTGTGTGTGTGTGTGTGTGTGTGTGTGTGTGTGTGTGTGTGTGTGTGTGTGTGTGTGTATACATGTATTAGTGTATATTACTTCTGCATGCAGATTTTTACCGTTTTGTTCATTTTTTCCAAGTTGTTTTGTGTATCCTTTATTTTCGACTCTTTTTGTGTCTTTTTTTGGATGTAATTTTGGTGTCTATTTTTGTGTCTTTTATTCTGTGTCCTTTTCTGTCTCTTTTTCAATATTTTTTTGCACTTCTAGGTTTGCATCTTTTACCTATGTCTTATTTTGTGTGCCCTTTTTGGCATATCTTTTCTGTGTGTCTTTTTTAAATATCATTTTATCACTTGTTTTCCATCATTTTTTGCACATGTGTCTTTGTATACCTTTCTTGCACATATCTTTTTTGCACTTTACACTTTTCACACATCTTTCTTTGCATGTAATTTTTCAGAAAATTTTTTTGACACATCTTTTTTTACATCCCTTTCTAAACATCTTTTATGTACTTCTGGTTTCACATACATATTTTTAATGCATTCTTTGTTAACATGTTCTTTCTAGCACATCTCTTTTTGAGTATGGTTTTTCTCAGCACATCTTATTTCTAGCACATATTTTCCTGTCATATCATTTTTGTGCATGATTTTTCTTTTTTGTGTTTGTAATGATTGTTAATAAGTCTGTAATTGTAATTTAGCATATGTACATCAACGAATTTATATGTTTGTTTCCATGTGTAATGAGATGTGAAATGTATGCTTTTCCATTAAGAGATGAAGGAAGTACACTATCACGGTGTAAAACATTAGGGGATAGGAAGGGATTAGCAGACTAGGAAGATTTATCTGGACCCTCTTCATAAACCTAGGTATTCTGAGACTGAGGTATTAATGCATCTACCCCCTCTTGCATGTGTAATGTTTGATGTCATTCTCGTTATTGCAACTGAAATTCAGATATCAGTGTGTATATATTTGTTTCCACATGTGAAGGGAGATAGAATGGTGTCAACAAGCAGTGACTTAAAAGTGGTTCTCCCCCTGTGTGCATATTATTTCTTCTTATCCTGCTCATTATAAATGAAAATATGCATATCAATGGGTGTGCATGTTGCCAACTCTAATGTGAGAGATGATGCAGGCAAAATGGTTGAAATGGTGAGAGGTGCTCTATCAAAGTTTTAAAACATTGCGATTGTGGGAAAATGAAGGAATAAGGATTGCATATCTGTGTCTGTGGAGGCTGTACAGAAGCCAGTCTGTTCGAAAATTTTACTTCGCATGCCACTCATCTTTCCTGTGTCATTGTGTGTTTGCTTGGGTGTGTGATAGTCTACACAAGTGATTTTGTGTTTGGGTGATTGAGTGTATGTGTGTGTTAGTGTGTGGTTGCGTTTGTGTGTGGTTGTGTTTGTATGACCATTGAGCATTGCATATTTTTTGTGTATCCTACTTTTGTGTTTTTCTCGCCTGTCTTTTTCGTACATCTTTTTTGTGTCTTTTTCCTTTGTGTCTTTATTTTCTCAGGCTTTTTTTGCATCTTTTTTGTGTTTAGTTTGTCTGTCTGCCTTTTAATCATATTTTTTTGTGTGTCTTCTTTTTGTGTGTCTTCTTTATATGATTTCATTGTGTCTTCTTTGTTTTGCACATGGTTCTATTTTTGCACATCACATTCATTCATGTCTTATCTTCCACTTCTTTTATGCCATTTTTTGGATATCTTTTATCAAATGTCTATTTTTGCATATATTTTTCACCATTTTTTGGCATCACTTCTTTTGGCATTTTTTTTGCACCACTTTTTTTGCACTTGTGTTCACCTCTTTTATTTTCATATCTTCCTTTTCCACATCCTTTTCTGTATGACTTCTATTTTACATTTCTGATTTGCAGGTCTTTTTTCAGCAAGTCTGCTTAGCATATCTTTTTTTTAGAAAGTCTCTTTTTAGCACATTTTTAAGATGTCGTTTTTATGATGTGCTTTTTTCATGGCACGCCTCACTTTCGCTTATATTTTTTTAGTATTTCTTTTTTGGGTGGTTGTCCTTTTAAATGTTTCTGTTGATTGCTGTTAAGTTTGTAGTTATAACTGAGCATATATACATCAGCACAAGCTGTCTTTTTTAATATCTTCCTTGCATCATTTTTTTGTTTGTATTCTTTGCATATTTTCTTGTGGCTTCCTTTTAACATATTTCTTTCACATTTTTCTATTTTAGTACATCACTGTTTTCACGTCTTTTCTTACACATCTTTCTTGCACACATTTAATTGCACACTGTTTCATGTGTAATGAAATGTGAAACATATTTTCTTTCCATATCAAGTTGTGAAACATTGAGGGGGGGGGGGGGGGGGGGGGGTTGGGAGGTCAACAGACAAGGAAAGCTTTGCTGTGCTCAGGAGATTTTTCATAAACCTACATATTCTGAAATTATGCTGTTAATGAAGCTACTCCCTCCTGCATGTGGAATTTTTGGTGTCACTCTCGTAATTGTAACTGACATTTAGATACCAACAGCTATATGTTTGTCTGCTTCTTCAAAGTGAGATTGCTTGTGTAAGTATTTTGCCTGAGATGTGGGGCACCCAGAGGAATAGGTGCCAGCTAATTATGATGTTAAAGTAATTCTTTCCTCCTGTATTTGTAATATTTCTTAATATCTTCCTCATAATAAATAAAAATTTGCACACCAATAGCAGTGCATGTTTGCATCACTAATATGAGAGACGGAGTATATAATTTGCTTCAAATGGAAGGTAGCGGTATTGAAGATTAAAACTTTGTAGGAGAGGCAGAAGGAAAAAATTTTGATTGTGTATGTGTGTCAGTGGAACCTGATCAGAACACAGTCTATTCGAAAATTTTGCTGTGAATACAGCTCCTCCTTCACACATAATTGTTTATGTGTGTGTGTGTGTGTGTGTGTGTGTGTGTGTGTGTGTGTGTGTGTGTGTGTGTGTGTGTGTGTGTGTGTCTGTGTGTGTGTAGCTGTTTGTCTCTGTGTGTGTGAGTGTGTGTGGGTGTTTGTGTGTGGGTATGTTTGTATGTGGGTTGGTTATGTGTGTCATCATGTTTGTTATGTTTGACTGAGGTTGTGTTTGTGTTCATGTATATACACCTATACATGCATGCATATGTGTGTGTGTGTGTGTGTGTGTGTGTGTGTGTGTGTGTTGAGTGTGTGTGTAGGTGTAGGTATGTGTCACAATAGTTGTGACCAAGTAATGTCATAAATGAAATCTAACAGATGGTTTTACTTATGCTGGTCTAACAGTTGTGAATTTATATTACAAATCAATCTTATTACACGCTTTTGCATGCTAAAAACTTTTGCTCAGTTTGACATGTTACCCCAAAATATGTTGCTATATGACATAATAGAATGAAAGTAAGTAAAGTATGCAAGATTTTTGTACTTATATCTTCTACATTTGACATAATTTTCACTGCAAATACAGCCTTGTTTAGGCGCTTCAGCAATTCTGTGGTATGCTCTTCCCAATTGAATTTATTATCGAGTTGTAATCTCAGAAATGTAATACTGTAACTTCTTCAATCTGCATATCTTCAAATGTTATACACTTGGTGGAAGGAAAACTCTTACAGGTTCGGAACTACATGTAGTGAGTGTTTTCTTAGTTAAATGACAGTGAATTAGTTTTAAACTGTTTATTAATGTCAGTGGAAATTAGGTTAGCAGCCATTTCTAAATATGTACTTCACTCTCTACTTATTGCAATATTTATATCATTTGAAAACAAAACAAACTTAGCATATGGAAATGTAATGTCATTAATGTACATAAGAAAAAGCAATGGACCTGAGATCGAATCTTCAGGGACCCCATATGCAATTAATTCCTGATCTGATGAAGACTGGTTGCTTACTGCACAGGTGTTTTGCAATGACACCCTTTGTTTCTTGTTAGTTAGGTATGACGATTTTATGATGGATGGTACTTCTTTTGGAGACGTGTCATTCCCATTTTACTTAAGTTAATTCTAAAGACTGGTTTCAGATACTCCATTGCACTGTTTACCAAGCCTGATAACCCCAAGCTATCAGAAACAGAAACCAGATACTTGTTTAGGTTTGCAACACTATATGGAATTGTTACCAATGTCTCATTAACTTTTAGGGCTATTTGTTCCTCTTTCTTTTTTGCCCCACCTATCTCTGTCTTCACTATATCCTATACAATTTTTATTTTGTTGATTGATGTAATTATCTTTATCTCATAACAAAGCTGCTTTGGTTTCTGAATTACTTGCTTCAATATTTTGCAATATTACTTATAATGCATTACAATGCTAACATCAGAGCTGGTCTTAGATAGTAGATACAATCTCCCTTTTGTCCAACATTGTATCTTTATTCCTTGTGTAATCCAAGATTTATTTTTAGACTTCCCTTCGATTTAAATTACCTTTAGGGAAAAACCATTTTCAAAAGATGAAGTAACTTTTTTAATGATACCTTTGTATTTTGCATATGAGTCAGAAGAACCTTAAACATCTATCCAGTTAACCTCTTTGAGCAGTCTCCTAAACTTCTCAATGTTTAACTGATTTTTGCCCTCCTGAACTCAAACTTAATAGACTTTTTATCCTGATGAAATTCAACATTTAACACAAGATTATGTATGTCATGATCAGATAGCTTATTGTTTTGTGTTACGACTTTTTTCCTTTATCTGCCTATGAAGGTATTATCAATGGCAGCCTCAGAGCATTTACACATCCTCGTTACACAGTAGGAATTAATTTGAATGACAGCATTACTGATGGCAATCATTGTTCATTTTCTGCCTCTTTTTCCTTGTGCAATTTTTCTTTGCATGTTCTTCGTTTGAACATCTTGTTTGCATCACTTTAATTCGAGTTCCTCTCTTTGTGTGTCTCTTTCTCTGTCAATTTCTTTGTATATTTTTTTGTGCATGTTTTGTTGTGTGTCGTTTTCGTGTGTCTTTTCTTGTACATCAATTCATCGTCTGTCTTTCACATGTTTCTTTGTATATCTTCTTTGCACGTTTTTCTCTCCTTGTCCCTCATTTTTTTCACTCTTTTGCATGTCTTTTTCTTTGCACAACAGTTCTTTGCATGACTTTTTTACACATCGTGTTTCTGCACACCTTTTTAGTACACCCTTTTATCACTTCTTTTTTAGTATGTACATTTTAGCACGTCTCTCTTTTAGCACATCTTTTTTAGCACATCCGTTTTTGTATAGCAGTTCTTTTCTATTTTCGTAGTGATTGTTGATAAGTTCGTCATTATCATTTAGCAATGTATGTCACTGGGTTTGCACCTGTGGTCTAAGGGTAGCGTCTTTGATTAGTAATCAATATGTCCTCAGTCTCAAGTTCGACTCCCACCAACCCTTATATTTTGATTAATAATCAGCATTGGCGTCCAAAGACTTCCGGCATAAGAAGTCACCATATTTCTGCCAATGGCCTTGTCAAGAGGGCAGAGGAGCAGACAGATGTTCGGGACACTATCTTGTCCTAGGTGTGGGTACCTGCCCCAAAAAGCAGAAGAATCAGCAATGATCAACGGCATGAGGATGCAGAAGCCAATGGAAACCACTGCATTAAAGACATGTAATGTGTATCCACAGGACATGTGGCCTGTAATTGAAAAAGTATCATGTTGATGTCCCCATTGGCAAAAGATAGCGTACTATAGTCCTCAATTTGGATCTCTGGGAGGGGACCGCAGAGGGGAAGGTGACAATGATAAAAAGACTGAATAATCAACGAAAGGATAATGTTCTACATGTCTGGGTGTGGAATGTCAGAAGCTTGAATGTGGTAGGGAAACTAGAAAATCTGGAGAGGGAAATGCAAAGGCTCAATCTAGATACAGTAGGGGTCAGTGTAGTGAAATGGAAAGAAGACAAGGATTTCTGGCCAGATGAGTACAGGGTAATATCAACAGCAGCAGAAAATGGTATAATGGGAATAAAATTCATTATGAACAGGAAGGTGGTGCAGAGAGTGTGTTACTGTGAACAGTTCAGTGATAGGGTTGGTCTTATCGGTATCGACATCAGACAAACACTAACAATGCTAGTTCAGGTTTACAGGTCGATCTCGCAAGCTGAAACAAAGAGATAGAGAAAGTATATGAGGATACTGAAAGGTAACAAATTACATAAACGGAGATGAAAATCTGATAATCATGGGCAAATGGAACGCAGTTGTAGGGCAATGAGTAGAAGTAAAGGTTACAGGAGAATATGAGCTTGGGACAAGGAATGAGAGAGAAGAAAGACTAATTGTGTTCTGTAATAAGTTCAGCTAGTAATAGCGAATACCCTGTTCAGTAATCACAAGAGGAGGTGGTATACTTGGAAAAAAACCGAGTACTACAGGAATATTTCAGATAGATTACATCATGGTCAGAGATTCTGAAATCAGATACTAGATTGTAACACATACCCCAGAACAGATATAGACTCAGATCACAATATAGTAGTCATGAAGAGTAGGCTAAAGTTTAACACATCAGTCAGGATGAATTGGTACGCAAAGAAGTGGGACATGGAAGTACTAAGGAATGACGAGATACGCTTAAAGTTCTCAAAGGTTATAGATACAGCAATAAGGAATAGCTCAGTGTGCAGAACAGTTGAAGAGGAATGGACATCTCTAAAGAGGGCCATCACAGAAGTTGTAAAGATAAACATAAGTATAAAGAACGTAACTGCGAAGAAGCTATGGGTGACAGAAGAAATACTTCAGCTGATTGATGAAAGGAGAAAGTACAAAAATGTTCTGGGAAAATCAGAAATGCAGAAATATAAGCCGCTGAGGAATGAAATAAATAGGAAGTGCAGGGGAGCTAAGACGAAATGGCTCCATGAAAAATGTGAAGAAATCGAAAAAGAAATGAGTGTCAGTAGGATAGACTCAGCATACAGGAAAGTGAAAACAACCTTTGGTGAAACTAAAAGTAAGGATGGTAAGATCCAGAGTGCAACAGGAATTGCATGGTTAATTGCAGAGGCGAGGGCTTGTAGGTGGAGAGAATACACTGAAAGCCCCTATGAGGGGGAAGATCTGTCTGATGTGATAAAAAAGAAGAACACGAGTCGGTTTAGAAGAGATAGGGGATTCAGTATTAGAAACAGAATTTAAAAGAGCTTTGGAGGACTTAAGATCAAATACATTCCATCATAACTTCTAAAATCATTGGCGGAAGTGGAAACAAAACGAATATTCACATCGGTGTGTAGAATGTATGACTCTGGCCGACAAACCATCTGACTTTCGGAAAAATATCATCCACACAATTCCGAAGACACTGACAAGTGGGAGAATTATCACACAATCAGCTTAACTGCTCATGCATCCGAGTTGATGACAATAATAATGTGCAGAAGAATGAAAAAGAAAATTGAGACTGTATTAGATGATGATCAGTTTCGCTTTAGAAAAGGCAAAGGCACGAGTGAGGGAATTCTGACATTGCTGTCGATAATGGAAGTAAGACTAACGAAAAATGAAGACACATTCATAGGATTTTTCGACCTGGAAAAAGCGTTCGATAATGTAAAATGGTGTAAGATGTTCGAAATTCTGAGAAAAATAGGGGTGAGCTATAAGGAGTGATGGGTAATGCACAATGAGCAACACAGAATAATAAGAGTGGATTAACAAGAACGAATTGCTCTGATAAAAAAGGGTGTAAGACAGGAAGGTAGTCTTTCGCCCATACTGTTCAATCTGTACATCGAAGAAGCAACAATGGAAAAAAAGGTTTAGGATTGGAATTAAAATTCAAGGTGAAAGAATGTCAATGATATGATTCACTGATGACATTACTATCCTAAGTGAAAGTGAAGAATAATTACCTGACCTGCTGAATGAAAAGAACAATGTAATGAGTACAGAATTTGGATAGAGAGTAAATCAAAGAAAGATGAAGGTAATGAGAAGTAGCAGAAATGAGAATGGCGAATAACTTGACACCAGGATTTATGGTCACGAAGTAGATGAAATTAAGGAATTCTGCTACCTTGGCAGTAAAATAACCCAATGACAGACACAGTAAGCAGGACATCAAAACCGGATTAGCAATGATAAAAAGATCATTTCTGGCCATGAGAAGTCTACTAGTATCAAACGTGGGCCTGAATTTGAGGAAGAAATTTCTGAGACTATACGTCTGGAGTACAGCATTATATGGTAGTGACACATGGCCTATGAGAAAACTGGAACAGAAGAGAATAGCTGCTACAGACGAATGTTGAAAATAATGTGGATTGATAAGGTAAGGAATGAGGAAGCTCTGCACGGAATCAGAGAGGAAATACATGTATGGAAAACACTGATAAGGAGAAGGGACAGGATGATAAGACATGGAGGGATGACTTCCATGGTACTAGAGGGAGCTGTAGAGGGAAAAAACTGTAGAGGAAGACGGAGATTGGAACACATCAGCAAATAATTGAGGATATATGTCACAAGTGCTACTCTGAGATGAAGAGGTTGGCACAGGAGAGGAATTCGTGGTGGGCCTCATCAAATCAGTCAGAATACAATGTATGTATATGTTACTCTTCATATCTAATGAGATCTGAAACATATGCCTTTCCATTAAGGAGTAGAGGAGGGGAGGATATAAAGATGTAACTCATTGGCATGTAAGAGGGGGTTAGCAGACTAAGAACACATTGCTGCAATGAGGAGCAATTTCATAAACCTAGGTATTCTGAAATTGAGTTAATGCAGCTGTCCCCCCGTGCTTGTGTAGTATTTGGTGTCATTCTTGTAATTGTATAATATTTAGACACCAATGTTTATGTATTCGATGTCATCTCAAAAGCGAGCTACGGGCTATGTATGTATTTTGCCTGACAGCTGGAACTTTCATAAGAATGGGTGTCGAGAAATTGAGACTTGAAAGTGGTTCCTCAATAATTTATGCGTATTATTTCTTCATATCTAACTCATAATAATCGAACATTTTCGTGTCAAGTGCTGTGTTTGTTTTCATCTTTAATGTGGGAGATGGAGTAGGTAATTTTGCTTGATATGGAGGGGTGACTGTGTCAACGTTTGAAACATTGTGGGAGGGGCAGAATGAAGAAATGGGGTCAGTGTTCAGAAGCCAGTCTTATCGAAAATTTTACTTTGAATGTGGCTTCCCCTTGATGCGTGATTGTGTGTCTGTGTGTGCAGCTCACTGTGTGAGTCATTGTTTGTGTGTTCGGGTGTTTATGCATGTGGCTGATTGTGTGTGGGTATACTTTTGTGTGTGTGTGTGTGTGTGTGTGTGTGTGCAGCTTTACTCATTCAAGTATTGGTAGTATTGGTGTGTATGGTTTTCACCTGTTTTTTTTTGTTTTATTCGCAATTTCTTCTAGTTTTTTGTGCATCCTTTGTTTATGTCTTTATTGCATTTCTTTTGTATGTCCTTTATCGCAGATCTTTTATGCACATCTTGTGTGTCACATATTTCTTGCTCAGTGCTTTTTTGCTCATCTTTTGGACACATCCTTTTTGCACATGTTTTTTACACGTTTTTCAGCATGTGTTTTTTAGAATGTCATTTTTAAGCACATCTCCTTTTTGCACATATTTTTAGTACATCTATTTCCATGGTTCTACTTTTCTGTATCTGTAATGATTTTTGATAATTTCTGAATTGTAATTCACCATATGTATATCACTGAATGTATATGTTTGTTTTCGAGTGTAATGAGATTTGTTATGTATGTTTTCCCATTATTTTGGGCAGGAGGGGAAGATATGATGGTGTAAAACATTGGAGGGGGGCGGTAGGAGGGGTTAAGTAGACTAGGAACACTATTCTGCAATGAGGAGTGTTTTCAGAAAACTAATTATTCAGAAATTATACCGATAGTGCAGCTACTCCCTCCTGCACGTGTAATATTTGTTGTCTTTCTCCTAACTGTAACTGAAATTTAGTCACCAATGAGTATATGTTTGCCTCATCTCTCAAAAACGAGATATTACTTATGTATGTATTTTGCATAAGCGTGGGGTGTTCAGATGAATGGATGTCGAAAAATTGTGATTTGTAAGTGGTTCTTCAGCCCTGTATGCATTTTATGTCTTCATATCTTCCTCATTATAACTGAAAATATCCACATCTTCAATGGTTGTGTATATTTTCATCTCTAATGTGAGAGATGAAGTAAGTATTTTATTGAAATGGGGGAGGGTCGTATCCAAGTTTGAAACATTGTTGGAGAGAGTGAATGAAAAAATGAGTATTGTCCGTTTGTGTCTGTGCATCCTGTTCAAAAACCAGTCTGTTCAAAAATTTAACTTTGCTCTTCCTTCCTGTATGATTGCCTGTGTGTGAGAGTGATTGTGCATGTGGGTGTTAGGTGTGTGACAGAGTTTGTGTGTGGGTGTGTTAGTGTGTAGGTGTTTTTGTGTGTGGTTGTTCATGTTTTGTATTTGAGTATGGTTATGTTAGTGTGCATGTGTGTATGTCTGTGTGTGTGTGTGTGTGTGTGTGTGTGTGTGTGTGTGTGTGCGTGTGTTTTCATGAATTTGTTAATGTTTATTGGTTGTGTGTGTTGTTTCATCGAGTTTTGTTTGGGTTTTGTTTCCAAGTTGGTTTCTGCATCACTTACTGTCATCTTTTTTGTATGTCTTTTCTTTCAGTGTCTTGTTTTTCTTTGCCTTTTTTGCATGTTTTCTCTGTGTGTCTTTTTGTGTGTTTGTTTTATCCATGTGCTTCTCTATGTCTTTTTTTACATGTCTTTCATTGCATGTCTTTTTTGCACGTATTTCTATGCATGTCGCTTTTATGCATGTTTTTTCTGTGTGTCTTTTTGTGTGCATTTTTGCTTGTCTTTTTTGTTTGTCTTTTCTTTGCATTTCTTATTTTCTGTTTATTCATTTACATTTTTGTTGTAATGTTTTTTCATAAGTTCATAATTGTAATTGAGCTTTTATATATATATATGGTGTTAATACAGTTACTTCCTCTTGCATGTGTAATATTTGACATCATTCTCATGATTACTGGTGAAATGTAGGCATTCTTTTGTATATCTCTTTTAAGCACATCTTCTTTTGTATGGATCTTCTTTTGTAATGATTGTTGATATATTAGTAAGCGCATTTCAGTATATACACGTCAACTAATGTATACATGTTTTTGCATATGTAATGAGATCTGGAATGTATGCTCTTCCATTAATGAGATGGGACATCAAGATTAAAACATTCAGGGGAGGAGGAGGGGGTGAACAAGGTAAGAACACTCCACTGTGGTTTTACTTTCAATGTGGCTCTTTCTTCCTGTGTTTGAATGTGTGGGTGATTGTGTGTGTGTGTGTGTGTGTGTGTGTGTGTGTGTGTGTGTGAGTGTGTGTGTGTGTGTGTGTCCCTGTGCGAGTGTGTAAGTTTTTTCATGTGTGTAGTTTGTGCATGTTATTTTTTCGTGTTTTGTTATGGTTTATTCTTCCAAGTTGTTTTGTGCATTCCTTATTTTCGTCTTTTTTGTCCTTTTCTGTGTGTATTTCTTTGGCACTCCTTTTTTGCATGTCCTTTCGTATTTAATTCTTCTAGTGCACCATTATCTTCACATCACTTTCCTCTGCATGCCTTTTCTTTATGTGTCTTTTTATTGCATGTCTTCATTTGCTTGCCTTTTTTTGTACATCTTTTTTTGTGTGTCTTCTTGTGTGATTTTTTGTGTATCCATTCCTGCCTGTCTTTTTCTGTGTGCCTTTTTTCAATGTCTTTTTTGTGTCTTTACATGCATATCTTTTTCGCAAGTTTTTTGCATGTCATCCTTAACACATCTTGTTTGTGTGTTTTATATGTACTTTTTTGTGCATCTCTTCTCTGCCCACCTTTTTGTAGCACATCTTTTCCTATCATGTCTTTTTTGCACACCCTTTTTTTTACTTCTTTCTATGTTTTATGGTTTTTCTCATATCTTTTCCTACGTTTTTTAATGTCTGTAACCACATCTTTTTAACACATTTCTTATCATTTATTTTTTCACGTGGATGTCCTTTTTGTGTTTGCAGTGACTTTTGATAAGTTCATATTTGTAATAGAGCATAGATATATCAAAGAATGTATATGTTTGTTTACAAGTGAAATGAGATCTGAAATGTACGCATATCCATTAAGGGGTTAAGGTGGGGAAGATATCAAGGTGCACAACATTGTGAGGGAGGAGCGTGTAATCAGAATAGAATCATATTGCCATGGTAAGCAGCCTTTTCATAGAGATAGATGTTCTAAAATTACGGAATTTATGCAATTACTCCCTTCTTTATGTGTAATTTTAGATGTCATTCTCATAATTGTAACTGAAATTTCGACAGCAAGGGTACATCTTCGTTTTCATCCCCAAAGCGAAATATGAACTACATATGTATTTTGGCTGAAAGGTGGGGTGTTCAGAAAAGAGGTTATCGACTAATTATGCCTTGAGAGCGGTTCTTGTCCCCTGTATGTGTAATATTACTTCACATGTTCCTCACTGTAACTGAAAATATGCACATCAATGTTAGTGCATGTTTCCATCTCTAGTGTGTGAGATGAAGTATGTAATTTGCTTGAAATGGGATAGGGCAGTATCAGAGTTTAAAACATTGTTACATAGGCAGAATGAAGAAAGGAGTATTGTGTAATTGTGTCTATAGAGCCTGTTCAAAGGCGAATCTGTTCGAAAACTATTTCTTTGGTCCTCCTTCCTGTATGATTGCCTGTTTGTGTGTGTGAGTGATTGTGTGTTTCTGGTTGTATGTGTGTGTGTGTGGGTGATTGCATGTGTGGTTGTCTGCGTGTGTGTGTGTGTGTGTGTGTGTGTGTGTGTGTGTGTGTGTGTGTGTGTGTGTGTGTGTGTGTGTGTGTGTGTGTGTGTGTGTGGTTGTGTATGTATGTGCACACATGCATAACTTTTTTAATGTGTTTATGTGTATTCTCTGGTTTGTGTATCAATTATTTTCTTCTTTTTGTGTGTCTTTTTTTTGCACCTTTACAGCATTTTTTTTGTGTCCCTTTTTTGTGTATCCTTTTTGCCCATGTGCTTTAGTGTGTTTTTCATTATGTGTCTTTTACTGCATTTCTTTATGTGCTTGGCTTTTTTTTTACATGTTGTCTTTTTTGAATATCTTTTCTTCAGTGTTTATTCTTCATTACAGTTTTATTGCATGTTCTTTTATGCGTGTTTCTTTTGTGTTTTTTGTGTGTCTTTTTGATGTGACTTTTTTGTGTGTGTTATTCATTGTGTCTTTTCTACATGTATTTTTTTCTGCATATCCGTTTCTTGCATGTCTTTTTATTCTGTGTGTCGTTTTTCTGAGTATCTGTTTCTGCATGTCTTGTTTTCTGTATCTTTTTGGCATATATTTTTTCATGTCTTTTCTTCATATTTTCTTGTATTTTATATCAATTAATGTATATTTTTCTATTTGTGTGTAATGAGATCTGAAATGTATGCTTTTCCATTAATGTGTGAATGAAGTAAAGATATAAAGATGTAAAACATGAAGGGAAGGGAGGCTGAAGTTTTCGTCTGTAATGTGGGAGATGAAATATGTAATTTCTTTGAAATGAAGGGCAACAGTAAAGAAGTTAAAACATTGTGAAAGTTGGAGAACGAAGAAATGAGGATTGTGTGCCTGTTCAAATTTAAGTCTATCTGAAAACTTTTCTTTGAAGGTACCTCCTCGTTCCTGTATGATCGTGTGTGTGGGTTATTATGTGTGCTGATGATTGTGTGTCTTGTTGTTTGTATCTTTGGGTATGTTTGTGAGTGACTTTGCTTGTGTGTGCTTTGTGTGTGGTTGTCTTTGTGTGCACATGTGGAGGGGTGTATGTGTATGTGTATGTGTGTGTGTGTGTGTGTGTGTGTGTGTGTGTGTGTGTGTGTGTGTGTGTGTGTGTGTGTGCGTAAGCTTCTTTGTCCTTGAAGTAGGATGTATCGTTTGTGCACCTTGTTTTCCTCATGTCTTCTTTGTTTTTTTCCCAGTTGCTTTCTATGTCATTTTTTTTGTTCTTTTTCTGTGGCATCCATTATTTCGGGTGCCTTTTTCTTTTGGTCTCTTTTTCTTGCATGTCTTCTTTCTCCATGTCTTTTGTTGTATGTCTCCTTTGTCTGTGTCACTTCTAGCATGTTTTTTGCATTTCTTTCTTTGCATGTCTGTTTTGTTGCATTACTTTTTTGCATGTCTTTTTATCTTTCTTTTCTCTCTTCTCTTCTTTTACAGGTGCTTCCCTGTCGTATTTTTGTGAGTATTTTCTGCATTTGCCTTTTGCACATTCTTTTTGCACATTTTTCTTGGAAAGGTTTTTTCCACTTCTTGCACAAGTATTTGTATGTCTTTCCTTGCACATCATTTTTTAAATGTATTTTTCGCCACATCTTTTTTGCACATACTTTTTAACATCTCCTTTGCATGTCCTTTCTTTAGCACATTTTTTCTCATATGGTGCTCTTTTCCATGTCTCTAATGACTGTTGATATATATAATATATATATATATATATATAAAACTGTATGTCAGGACATACATCTCAACTAATGTATACCTATGTCTTCATGTGTAATAAGACCTGGAACGAATGCTTTTCCACTAATGGGTGAATGATGAAAAGATGCCAAGATGTAAAACTTTACGGGAGAGGGGGGGGGGGATTAGGGGCGGCTAAGCAAACTAGGATTATTCTGCTTTGGTTTTACTTTGAAGGTGGCTCCTCCTTCCTGTGTGAGTGTGTGTATGCATGTGTTGGTGAGTGTGTGTATTGGTTTTTGTGTGATTGGTTGTTTCTATGTGTGTGTGAGTGTGTTTTTCTGTGTTGGTGTGTTTGTGTGGGTTATGTGTGATTGTATTTGTGTGTGGTTGTGCTCATATGCAGGTGTGTGTGTGTGTGTGTGTGTGTGTGTGTGTGTGTGTGTGTGTGTGTGTGTGTGTGTGTGTTTGTATTGTGTGTGTGTGTAAGTGTGTGTGTGATAGTGTGTGTGTGTGTGTGTGTTTTTGTGTCTGTGTGCATGTGTGTAAGTTTATTCATGTGTAAGTTTATTTATGTGTGTTGTTTGAGCTTGTTTTCTTCGTGTTTTGTTGGTTTGTGGATCAATTATTTTCTTCTCTTTGTGTGCTTTTCTTTCTTCGCCTTGTTAGCATATTTTTCCTTGCATGTCTTTCTTTGTGAGTCCTTTTTGTCCACGTGCTTTTGTGTGTCTTTCATTATGTGTCTTTTACTGTGTGTCTTTTTTGTGTCTTTTTACATGCCTTTCTTTGTACATCTCTTTTGCATGTTTTACTTGCACTCTTTTGTGCACCTCTTTTCAGCACATCTTTTTGTAGCTCATCTGTTTCTCTTTCAAGTCTTTTTCTGCACACTGTATTTTGTACTTCTTTTTAAGTTTTTTAGTTTTTTCATGTCTTTTTCCACATCTTTTTGATCACTTTTACCACACCTTTTCAACACGTTTTTTATCATTTCTTTTTTCACATGGATGTGATTTTTTATGTTTGTAATGATTGTTGATGAGCTCCTATTTGTAATAGAGTATAGTTATATCAGAGAATGTATATGTTTGTTTTCCAGTGAAAGTAGATCTGGAATGCATGCATATTCATTAAGGGGTTAAGGAGGGGAAGATATCAATGTGTAAAATATTGTGAAGTAGGAGGGTGTGAACGGAATAGGAACAAATTGCTGTGGTAAGCAGCGATTTCATAGACCTAGGCATTCTAAAATTATGATGTTTATGCAGTTACTCCCCCCTACACCTGTAATTATCGCTGTCATTCTCGTAATTGCAACTAAACTTTAGACAGCAACGGTACATCTTCGTTTTCATCCTTAAAGCGAAACATGAACTACGTGTGTATGCATAATATTTCCAGTATGCATAATATTTCTTCATGCCCTTCTCATCGAAACTGAAAATATGGGCAACAGTGGTAGTGTATGTTTCCATCTCTAGCGTGTGAGATGAAGTATGTAATTGGCTTGAAATGGGGTAGGGCAGCATTGAAGTTTAAAATATTGTTGGAGAGGCAGAATGGTGAAAGGAGTATTGTGTATCTGTGTCTATCGAGCCTGTCCAGAAGCGAATCTGTTCAAATTTTTTTTCTTTGCTTCTACTTCCTGTATGATTCTCTGTATGTGTGTGTGGGTGATTGTGTGGTTCTATGTGTTTGGGTGATTGTTGGTGTGGTTGTTTTGTGTGTGGGTGTTGTTTGTATGTGTTAGAGTATCAGTATGATTGTATTTGCGTGCTGCTTTGTACATCCTTTATTTTCGTTTCTTTATGTGTCTTTTTTGCACGGTATGTTGTATTATTTTTCTGTGGCGTCCATTATTTTGCGTTTCTTTCTTTGCGTGTCTTTTTCTGGCATGTCTTCTTTCTGAAAGTGTTTTGTTGCATGTCTTTTTTCTCTATCTCAATTTTAGTTTGTTTTCTTGCATGTCTTTCTTTGCATGACTTTTTTCGCATGTTTCTTTGCTTTCCTTTCTTTTTGTTCTTATTTTATAAATATCGATGAATGTATGTTTGACTTCATGTGCAATGAGGTCTAGAATGTATCCTTTTGCATGAAGGGGTGAGAGAGGGGAAGATATCAGGCTGTAAGGCATGAGCAGGTAGGAGGGGGAGAGCAGACTAGGAACACTTTGCTGTGGTGGGGGGCATTTTTGTAGACCTGGGTATTCTGAAATTATGATGTTTATGCGACTACTCCCTCTTGTATGTGTAGTTTTTGATGCCATGCTAGTAATTGTATAACTGATATTTCGACACAAATGAGTATATGTTCGTTTTCATCTCTAAAGCGAAATACAGCCTATTTACGTATTTTACCTGGAAGGTAGGGTGTTCAGAACAATGGTGTCTACAAAATGTTACTTGAAAGTGCTTCTTCCCTCCCGTATGCATATTATTTCTTCATATCTTCCTCATTATAACAGAAAATATGCATATCATTGGTAGTGTATGTTTATATGTCTAACGTGGGCGATGAGGTATGTAATTTGCTGAAATGGAGAGGGAAGGTATCGAAGTTTAAAACTTTGTAGGAAAGGAAGAACGAAGAAATGAGGGTTGTGTAACTGTATCTGTCGAACTTGTTCAGAGGCCAGGCTGTTTCAAAATTTTTCTTTGAATGTGGCTTCTCGTTTCTGTGTCATTGTGTGTATGTGTGTGGGGGTGATAGTGCGTGCAGGTGATTGTGTGTGTCGGTGTTTCATTATCGATAACGTCTGACGTCGTTCATCTATTGGTTTTGCAATGGCGCTAACATTTACATTGTGTGTGAGTGTTATCTTTCCGGAGTTTCTCTAAAAACCGAGGATTTAAATTCCCTTGCACGACGCTCACTTGATAGAGTTTAGTCTTGAAAATGGCAAGGTGTGCTCCAATCGAAATATCTCCGGTTGTCGACGACGTCAACCAGTTGTATTCCCGTAATTTATTTGAGCATAAGCAGAGCTATCCACGTCAAGTATATACAAAATGCTTGGCTTGTGAAAATGGGTGAAGCTCGAAACAGCCGTCAATAAATAATAAGCAGAAAACAGTTAAAAATTACTTTTCTTCGATTATGTTTGGACTCGTCTAACTGCTATGAAGTTTCTCTGAGAGGATGCAGGAATCTGTGTGACTCTGCATTGACTTCACGTTTTAACTGGCTCAAGTCTGCTCTACCATACAGACGGAAATCACCCCTGTGATGTGGACACACTGTACTGCACTCTTATACCTCGGATCGTTATCCTGACGTCAAGTGGTCGTTTCCATTCAAAAGTTTTCCTTGTTCACCTGGCACTTGCAACAAAATACGCACTCCCTTTTAATGATTTTATTTCGATTCCATCTATCACTTTTTCATTTACTCTCATTTTACAAAAGACTTAATTAGCTTTTTTTCGATTTTTGATATTATAGCGCCTTATCTTATATAGTCAGTTTCCACAGCTATTATCCTTCTTTCAGGTTAGCGTTTATAACGCACAGTTCTGATGAGACAGATTCAACAATTAGCCTACCCACTCTTTTGTAACTGCTGATAGAAATAACCTTGTCCCAGCTAAAGATTTCATACACCCAACTATTTTTGTGCTTTGTTCATTTCTGTGTTCTACTTCTTTATTACGCTATCGACTTTTTTCAATATATTGTCCTCGATTATTTAGTTTTTGTACCTGTCTCATAAGACCTCTATCAGTGATGTGCTTTTCGAACTTAGTGTCACTGTTCACTACCAGATATACGTTTTTTGTTACACTCATACGTATATCCATCTGTCATATTCCTGAAATAAACGTCACGTCACGAATTCATGGTTGCTTTCATCTAGTGCTACAACGGCTTCATTATTAGCAAAACATAAAGAAAACACATGTATATCAGTAACAATGATTCTCATACCTTCACAGCTATTCTTCCACCTTTGGAGAGCCATTTCTATGTACAAATTGAACAAGATGGATGACATACTGTAACCCTGTCTCAGTGCTGCTGTGACATTAACAGGTTCTGATAATTTTGATCCTCTTGTAATCTGTACACAATAAATTCAGTAAATTTCAATAATAACCTCTAGAAACCGTGTCATAAGGTATAATTAAAGATACAGAGGCAATGCGTCACCCCTCTACTGCTATAAATTTGTTCATTAGCTGTTCTTACAGAGAAGATGTTACGTGTACAGGATCTGTTCTGTCTTAATCCAATATGTCCGGTGTATGCAAGGAGGAGGATGCCACGAATGAAGAGGCTTGGCGGAAAATAACAGGAATACGGCAAAATATTGTTATTGATATTTGTCTTAATTAATCCTGCATTAATAAATAATAATACAATAGCGACAACTTCTCGACCTAAACATAGATCATTTTCGGACAAATGAGTTATCCCAGTGAGTAGCATACCTGTTTGCACTGTTCGTATAGTGTGGTTACGGAGTTCCGTAGAAAATGTAATTCAGCAAACTATTTGTTGTTTGTAATGGTTTATTCTACTGTGAATTGTAACAAGGATCGGTACGATTCATTCTTAGGTCACTAATTTCTGGTATAATATTGTCACTTGATTATAATTCTACTCGGTTTATATCTCCCTATTATTACATTTCCGTAAAAGTTCTTTAAATGCACTAAGCCCGCTGTACGCGGTTCCTCAATGTCCTACTTCCTGGGGTGCCGACCGAACCACCCTTCTCTGTTTGTACCGGTCCCTTGTCCATTCGAACCTCGACTATGGGTGTTTTGTTTATGTGTCTGCACGCCGTCTCAACACTATTCACCATCGTGGCATCCGCTTGGCTACAGGCGCATTTTACACCAGCCAGGTTGAGAGTCTGTATGCTGAAGCTGCTGAATTACCACTGTCCTACCGCCGTGACTTTCTCCTCAGCAGTATAATTGCCGTTTGCCTGCCAAACATGGCCACCCATCCTATGCCTCCTTCTTTGATGATTCCTTTGATCGCCAGTATGGGGCTCGTCCCTCTTCTCCGCTACCTCCTGGAGTCCACTTTCGGCACTTGTTACAGGGGGTTAACTTCACGCTACCTGCAACTTTCCCGGTGGGTGTGAACTTTTCACCATCTTGGCTTCGTGAAGCGGCCCTTGCTAACCTTGGCTTCATTCGGTTCCTAAGGACGTTTCTCCAGCCTCGATCTATCGCCTTCAGTTTCACGACCTTCTACGTCTACATCTACATCTACATGGATACTCTGCGAATCACATTTAAGTGCCTGGCAGAGGGTTCATCGAACCACTTTCACAATTCTCTATTATTCCAATATCGTATAGCGCGCGGAAAGAATGAACACCCATATCTTCCCGTACGAGCTCTGATTTGCCTTATTTCATCTTGGTGATCGTTCCTCCCTATGTAGGTCGGTGTCAACAAAATATTTTCGCATTCGGAGGAGAAAGTTGGTGATTGGAATTTGGTGTGAAGATTCCGTCGCAACGAAAAACGCCTTTCTTTTAGTGATGTCCAACCCAAATCCTGTATCATTTCTGTGACACTCTCTCCCATATTTCGCGATAATACAAAACGTGCTGCCTTTCTTCGAACTCTTTCGATGTGCTCCGTTAGTCCTATCTGGTAAGGATCGCACACCACGCAGCAGTATTCTAAAAGAGGGCGTACAAGCGTAGTGTAGGCACTCTCCTTAGTAGATCTGTTACATTTTCTAAGTGTCCTGCCAATAAAACGCAGTCTTTGGTTAGCCTTCCCCACAACATTTTCGATGTTTTCCTTCCAATTTAAGTTGTTCGTAATTGTAATACCTAGGTATTTAGTTGAATTTACGGCTTATCGTGTAACCGAAGCTTAACGAGTTCCTTTTAGCACTCATGTGGATGACCTCACATTTTTCGTTATTTAGGGTCAACTGCCACTTTTCGCACCATTCAGATATCTTTTCTAAATCGTTTTGCAGTTTGTTTTGGTCTTCTGATGACTTTATTAGTCGATAAACGACAGCGTCATCTGCAAACAACCAAAGACAACTGCTCAGATTGTCTTCCAAATCGTTAATATAGATAAGGAACATCAAAGGGCCTATAACACTACCTTGGGGAACGCCGGAAATCACTTCTGTTTTACTCGATGACTTTCCGTCAGTTACTACGAACTGTGACCTGTCTGACAGGAAATCACAAATCCAGTCACATAACTGAGACGATATTCCATAAGCACGCAATTTCACTACGAGCCGCTTGTGTGGTACAGTGTCAGAAGCCTTCCGGAAATACAGAAATACGGAATCGATCTGAAATCCCTTCTCAATAGTACTCAACACTTCATGTGAATAAAGTGCTAGTTGTGTTTCACAGGAACGATGTTTTCTAAATCCATGTTGACTGTGCGTCAATAGCCCGTTTTCTTCGAGGTAATTCATAATGTTCGGACACAATATATGTTCCAAAATCCTGCTGCATGTCGACGTTAACGATATGGGCCTGTAATTTAGTGGATTACTCCTACTACCTTTCTTGAATATTGGTGTGACCTGTGCAACTTTCCTGTCTTTGGGTACGGATCTTTCGTTGAGCGAACGGTTGTATATGATTGTTAAGTATGGAGCTAATGCATCAGCATACTCCGAAAGGACCCTGATTGGTATACAGTCTGGAACAGAAGACTTGCTTTTATTAAGTGATTTAAGTTGCTTCACTACTTCGAGGATATTTACTTCTACGTTACTCATGTTGGCAGCTGTTCTCGATTCGAATTCTGGAATATTTACTTCGTCTTCTTTTGTGAAGGCATTTCTGAAGGCTGTGTTTAGTAACTCTGCTTTGGCACCACTGTCATCGATACTATCTCCTTTGCTATCGTGCAGAGAAGGCACAGATTGTTTCTTGCCGCTAACATACTTCACATACGACCAGAATCTCTTTTGGATTTTCTGCCAGGTTTCGAGACAAAGATTCGTTGTGGAAACTGTTATAGGCATCTCGCATTGAAGTCCGCGCTAAATTTCGAGCTTCTCTAAAAGATCGCCAATCTTGGGGATTTTGCGTCTGTTTAAATTTGGCATGTTTGTTTCCTTGTTTCTGCAACAGTATTCTAACCCGTTTTGTGTACCAAGGAGGATCATCTCAGTCGTTTGTTAATTTATGTGCTGCCGATACTATTTCTTAGCCAGCCACATCTGGTCTACACTTATACACTACTGGCCATTATAATTGCTACACCACGATGATTACGTGCTACAGACGCGAAATTTAACCGTCAGGAAGAAGATTCTGTGATATGCAAATGATTAGTTTTTCAGAGTATTCACACAAGGTTGGCGCCGGTGGCGACACCTACAACGTGCTGACATGAGGAAAGTTTCCATCCGCTGTACCTGTACACGCCATCCAAGCTCTGTTTGACTCAATGCCCAGGCGTATCAAGGCCTTTATTACGAAAAAAGTCTTATGGGACTTAACTGCTAAGGGCATCAGTCCCTAAGCTTACACACTACTTAACCTAAATTATCCTAAGGACAAACACACACACCCATGCCCGACGGAGGATTCGAACCTCAGCCGGGACCAGCCGCACAGTCCATGACTGCAGCCTTTATTACGGCCAGAGGTGGTTGTTCTGGGTACTGATTTCTCAGGATCTATGCACCCAAATTGCGTGAAAATGTAATCACATATCAGTTCTAGTATAATATATTTGTCCAATGAATATCCGTTTATCATCTGCATTTCTTCTTGGTGTAGCAATTTTAATAGCCAGTAGTGTATTATTAATTTGGAGTGAGAGGAGACTGTCTCTCAGGAAGGCTTCAAGTGAATTTTTAT
The DNA here is from genome assembly GCF_021461395.2 of Schistocerca americana. Classification (NCBI taxonomy): domain Eukaryota; kingdom Metazoa; phylum Arthropoda; class Insecta; order Orthoptera; family Acrididae; genus Schistocerca; species Schistocerca americana. The sequence continues at coordinate 192,378,967 of NC_060126.1, forward strand.
CTGCTTTTTTGAATAGGTATATTTTTCGCTTATTTTTCGAGGATTTGGGGATTACAGTATTCAATCTCGCTACGACAACCCTGTGTTCACTAATCCCTGAATCGATTTTGATGCTCGTTATTAACTCAGGATTATTTGTTGCTAAGAGGTTAAGTGTGTTTTCACAACCGTTTACTGTTCGCGTGGGCTTCTGAACTAACTGCTCGAAATAATTTTCAGAGAATGCGCTTAGCACAATTTCGGATGATATTTTATGCGTACCTCCGGAATTAAACATGTATTTTCGTCAACATATCGAGTGTAAATTAAAGTCACCACAAACTATTATCGTATGAGTCGGGTACGTATTTGAAATCGGACTCAAGTTTTCTTTGAACGTTTCAGTAACTGTATCGTTTGAATTGGGAGGTCGATAAAAGGATCCAATTATTATTTTATTGCGATTTCCAACAATGATCTCTGCCCATAATAACTCACAGGAAGTATCTACTTCAATTTCGCGACAAGTTTAACTACGTCGGACAGCAACAAACACGCCACCGCCAACCGTGTTTAGCCTATGCTTTCGGAACACCGTTAGCTACTTAGCAAAAATTTCTGCTGAGCTTATATCCGGGTTTAGCCAGCTTTCAGTGCCTATAACGATTTGAGCATCAGTGCTTTCTATTAGCGCTTGGAGCTCTGGTACTTACCCAACACAGCTACGACAATTTCGCATGGAACTTCGCAGTAGTACCTTTGTACACACTGGTGGCTCTCGGACTGACCATGGAGTCGAGTGTGCCTTCGTCATTGGCGCCCGTGTCTTTCGATATCGGTTTCCGGCACACTGCTCAGTATTTACAGCCGAGCTCTATGCCCTGTATCACTCAATGGAGTTCATCCAGCGACACAGCCTTTACAATTGCGTCCTATGCTAACAAGGGAACCTCCCCATCGCACCCCCTTCAGATTTAGTTATAAGTTGGCACAGTGGATAGGCCTTGAAAAACTGAATACAGATCAATCGAGAAAACAGGAAGAAGTTGTGTGGAACTATAAAAAAAAATAAGCAAAATATACAAACTTAATAGTCCATGCACAAGATAGGCAACATAAAGGATAGTGTGAGCTCACGAGCGCCGTGGTCCCGTGGTTAGCATGAGCAGCTGCGAAACGAGAGGTCATTGGTCCAAGTCTTCCCTCGAGTGAAAAGTTCAATTTTTTATTTTCAGACAATTATTAAAGTTCAGGCTCTCACACATAATCAACTTCGCTCTCCAAAATTCCAGGACATGTTCAGATTTGCTTGGACATATGCAGGATTTGACGGTCTACACACGGAAAAATTTGAAAACGTTTTGACAGCGCACAGGGAAAACTGTGCGACTGTGAAACTGTTGCATTCATTTGTTGCAGTTTATGTGACAAACTTTTATGTTTTCATCACTTTTTTGGGAGTGATTATCACATCCACAAGAAAATCTAAATCGGGCAAGGTAGAAGAATCTTTTTACCCATTCGCCAAGTGTACAAGTTAGGTGGGTCGACAACATATTCCTGTCATGTGACGCACATGCCGTCAACAGTGTCGTATAGAATATATCAGATGTTTTCCTGTGGAGGAATCAGTTGAACTATGACCTTGCGATCAAATGTTTTCGGTTCCCATTGGAGAGGCACGTCCTTCCGTCCGCGGTGCGGTCACAAAACACAGACACTAAACTTATTACAGTGAACAGAGACGTCAATGAACGAACGGACAGATCATAACTTTGCGAAAGTAAAGATACTAAACTTTTCACTCGAGGGAAGACTTGAATCTAGGACTTCTCATTTCGCAGTTGCTCACGCTAATCACGGGACCACGGCGCTCCTGAGTTCACACTATCCTTGTTGGTGCCCATCTTACGTATGGACTACTCAGTTTGTATATTTTGCTTATTTTTTTTTAAAGTTCCACACAACTTCTTCCTGTTTCCTCGATTGATCTGTGTTCTGTTTTTCAAGGCCTATCCACTGTGCCAGCTTATAACTAAATCTGAGGGTCGTGCGATGGGGAGGTTCCCTTGTAAGATTCACTCAGCGCCCTTCAAACTCTATGTGCCCTGTACACCGCCCATCCCTTAGTGCAGCGGGTCCAGGAAAACGGTCACTTGCTCACTTTTGGTGGAGCCAGTGTGATGTTTCTGTGGGTTCCTGGTCGTGTCGGTCTGCCAGGAAACGAGGCTGCTAACGCTGCTGCCGAGGCTGCAGTCCTTGTACGTCAGCCCGCGAGTTCCTATATTCCCTGCGATGATCTCTGTGTTGCTGTCTGTCAGGAGGTGTCCCTTCACGGGAATAGGCTCCGACTTATTAAGCCTCTCCCAGCGGCTTGGACAACCTCCTCTCGGCCCTCCCGCCAGGAGCAGGTTATTTTAACTAGGCTGCGTATTGGGCACCGCTTTTTTAGCCATCGTCATTTGATAAGTGGCGCTACCCCACCTCTTTATACACATTGCGCCCAAGTTTTAACTATCCGCCACTTCCTGTTGGAATGCCCATTTTTTAACCGTTTACGTTCCAGCTTAGGTTTGCCGCCTGAGTTATCGGCCGTTTTAGCAAATAACGCGTGCCTGTCGACAGCGTTTTACTTTTTATCCGCCAAAGCAGTATGACGAAGACCATTTAATTTCTAGTTTTGGTCCTCCGTTTCTGTATGGTGTCTTTTTGAGCCCTTTTGCCACGTGCTTGTTTTTAGCTGTCTTCTAATATGTCAATTGGGACTGACGTATAGTCGCTTTTTAACTCTTCTCTGTCTTCGTGTTCTTGGGCGCTTATGACCCCAGTTGTTTTTTACGCCCTAAAGCAAAAACAAAACCAAAACCAAACTAAGATGCGCCATATACCTGATACTTCATTTAAATGTTTCTCAATAGATAGCCAACAAATTCACTACACTGCCAGTCGCTACTCTCAACGCAATCAACCGCGGCTTTCTTAATTAGGTGTTACCCAAGAGAGGCCATACATCGCACCGAATTTTCCGCAAGGTCGTGTACGATAATGTGCAGGTGACAAGCTAGCGTAAGAAACACATTTAAATGAATCTTGCAACCAAGACCTGGTAACTGATTACGTTTGAGGTATTTCATTAAGATTATCTCTAACAAGAAAAAATACAGTTCTCTTTCTGCAGAAACGCGAAAATATGACGCCATAATCAGTTCCTCTGTTGGATGACGTGGAGATTACAATACAGGTTATGTCGTTTCGTCTCTGACATTGTGAATTTCGTGAATAACCGCTAAACGACATGGGCGTTAAGCCGACTTTAGTGTCATGTTTTGTGAAATATAGGGACCTCTGCCAACATATGGGGCTCTGCGTTTTAACGTTAATATAATAAAGAAACACAAATGCAAATACCGTAACATTCACTGCCATATTATGTAGCTAATTTACAGCATATCTGCGGAGTTTTGAGTTTTCGTTTGGGAACAGTCCTTTCAACTTAAATTTCCTGCACTAGACGAAACAATTTTTATTGCGAGAAATTCGTGCGTAAGAAACTTCAGCCATGTAGCTCTAGTTAAAACTACGATATTCAAATTTATAAAAAGACTTACGTAAAAAATGCATAATGTCGCGAAAAAGCCTTACAGCTCAAGTGAAGATGTTGATACGCAGCACTAACAAACAAAATTGTAAATATATCTGAGCATGTGTCACAAAATAAACTTCCGTGGACGCTGCAATTCACAGTTGTGAACTACAAACACTTTACAATTAAACATTCGCTAGCCTTTCTAACAAGACAGAACAAAACTAACGCTAAAAATATAGGTGCACTGAAAAAGTACTGCTGCTACAACTGTACATCTGAAGAGTCAGATCTGCTTAGCGGAGAGTGGATGTGCTGAAGTACTCACATTGCGTAGCTTTCCGCCCCGGTCGTGCAGCGGGAGGAATGATGAAGTCGCGCGGTAAGCTGCAAACTTTGTGGTTTCCGTGGAAACCTGTAAGGAAGGACAATAATCGCCAGCGCTCGTACGTCAGCAAAGGTGCCCTCCTCTTTTCATCTGTGAAAATTAAAAGTCATTACATATCTCCGCTTCTCGCCTCCCTTTCCCCCTCCCACCCCCCTCCCACCCCCCAATCGCAAGCACATAGACACAAAATAATGAATCGTAAACGGTGGAAAATGTCTTCTCCCAGTGGTTACATTAACATTACCTCGGTTAAAGTTTTTAATACCTACAAACCGTCTCTAGTCACTACAGAGGGTGGTCGGAAATTCCCGTTACAGACTTCTAGGACTTGTAGAAGGGAATGAGTACATCGTATTTTGAATAGGAACCCATGTCCGGAAACGTCATGGAACGAGACTACAGAGCATCAAAGTTATAGGCGCGGGCGTCTGTAAATGTACGTGTACACGGGGTGATTCCGTGGTGATGTTACAGACTTTCTAGGATGATGGAGAACGATAAATGCATTAATTTGACGTAATGATCCCGGTACCGGAAACGAACGAGTGGAAAGTTATAAACGAAAACCGTTCTGTAACCTCTGACAGTTGAATACATGTACTGGTTCTTGTATTGCGAAGAGTGTAGGGTTGGTAACTTTCAGTGGTGGTAGTGTGGACAAAAACGAGAAAAAATATCCAATACACGTGGGCTCTAAAGTGCGTACCTTAACAGCTATGAACACTTGCTCAGTAGAGGAGATGTGTTTCACATTAGCGAAGATGAACAAATGGTCGTAGCTCCTCAGGTATGCAATTTAGAGCCCACGTTTGTTCGACATTTTTTCTCGTTTTTGTCCACACTACCACCACTGAAAGTTACCAACCCTACACTCTTCGCAACACAAGCACCGGTACACGTATTCAACTCTCCGAGGTAGCAGGACGGTTTTCGTTTACAACTTTCGACTCGTTCGTTTCCGGTACAGGGATCCTTACTTCAAATTAATGCATTTATCGTTCTCCATCATCCTAGAAAGTCTGTAACATCACCACGGAATCACCTCGTGTATATGTACATTTACAGACGCCCGATCCTATAACTTTGATGCTCTGTAGTCTCGTTCCATGACGTTTCCGGACATGGGTTCCTATGCAAAATACGATGTACTCACTCCCCTCTACAAGTCCTAGGAGTCTGTAACGGGAATTTCCGACCACCCTGTACGTTTATGTATTTCACTTTCAGCCCTTTTTGCAGTTTCAGCTGTCTGCTCCAGGGCTGTACTGAAATGTTTAGCCGCACCTGCGTATAATCTGTTTCTATTTTGCTCCGGCCTTTTCAGTAACCGAGTAACAGCCTCCATCACTAAAGGAAATCCTCCACATAAGGACTAATACTTCACGAATGCGGCATTTCATATAATGCCCGCTACAGCTAGGCGCGTCCAGGCGACTTTTCTGTCGGCGGGGAAGCATGAGTACATTATGGTGCAACAACAGCGAAAGGAAAATCACAAGTACAGTACTCTCAGTGTCGCCATGGATTTCATGGAAACAGCTCGTTTGGTGGCGCTTTTGCTACGAAGAAGAGCGAGAAAACAGCGCAAATATCGTTACTGGACTGGATGCATCCAACTGTAAGTCAAAGGATGGTGAAAGGCCACTTTTACAAATTACATGTGTGTGTTGTGGTCTTCAGTCCAGAGACTGTTTTGATCCAGCTCTCCATGTTACACTATCCTGGGCAAGCTTCTTGATCTCCCAGTACCTACTGCAACCTATATTCTTCTGAATCTGCTCAGTGTATTCATCTCTTGGTCTCCCTCTATGATTTTTACCCTCCACGCTGCCCTCAAAACATGTCCTACCAACTGATTCCTCCTTCTAGCCAAGTTGTGCCACAAATTTCTCTTCTCCCCAATTCTATTCAATACCTCCTCATTAGTTACGTGATCTACCCATCTAATCTTCAGCATTCTTCTGTAGCACCACATTTCGAAAGCTTCTATTCTCTTCTTGTCTAAACTATTTATCGTCCACGTTTCACTTCCATACATGGCTACACTCCATACAAATACTTTCAGAAACAACTTCCTGACACTTAAATCTATACTCGATGTTAACAACTTTCTCTTCTTCAGAAACGCTTTCCTTGCCAATGCCAGTCTACATTTTATATGCTCTCTACTTCGACCATCATCAGTTATTTTGCTCCCCAAATAGCAAAACTTCTTTACTACTTTAAGTGTCTCATTTCCTAATCTAATTCCCTCAGCATCACCCGATTTAATTCAACTACATTCCATTATCCTCGTTTTGCTTTTGTTGATGTTTATCTTATATCCTCCTTTCAAGACGCTGTCCATTCCGTTCAACTGCTCTTCAGGTCCTTTCCTGTCTCTGACAGAATTACAATATCATCGGCGAACTTCAAAGTTTTTATTTCTTCTCCATGGATTTTAATTCCTAATCCGAATTTTTCTTTTGTTTTCTTTACTGCTTGCTCAATATACAGATTGAATAAAATCGAGGATAGGCTACAACCCTATCTCACTCCTTTCCCAACCACTGCTTCCTTTTCATACCCCTCGACTCTTATGCCATTTGGTTTCTGTCCAAATTGTAAATAGCCTTTCGCTTCCTGTATTTAACCCCTGCCACCTTCAGAATTTGAAAGAGAGTATTCCAGTCAACACTGTCAAAAGCTTTCTCTATATCTACAAATGCTAGAAACGTAGGTTTGCCTTTGCTTAATCTATCTTCTAAGATAAGTCGTGATCCATCATTTCTACGGAATCCAAACTGATCTTCCCCGAGGTCGGCTTCTACAAGTTTTTCCATTCGTCTGTAAAGAATTCATGTTAGTATTTTGCAGCCGCGACTTATTAAACTGATAGGTCGGTAATTTTCACGTCTGTCAACACCTTCTTTCTTTGGGATTGGAATTATTATATTCTTCTTGAAGTCTGAGGGTATTTCGCCTGTCTCATACATTTTGCTCACAAATTACAGGAAGAGTTACAAAATCATCCAAATAAATTCCTTCAATACTATCGAATGAGTAACAATAGTTTGGACGTACTGCTTCAGGCAATAGGACCGAAAATGACAAAACAAGACACGACATGGAGGAGCTCTGTACCACCTGAGGAGCGGTTATCAGTGGCCTTGAAGTTCAAATGGTTCAAATGGCTCTGAGCACTATGGGACTTAACATCTTAGGTCACCAGTCCCCTAGAAGTTAGAACTACTTAAAACTAACTAACCTAAGGACATCACACACATCCATGCCCGAGGCAGGATTCGAATCTGCGACCGTAGCAGTCCCGCGGTTCCGGACTGCAGCGCCTAGAACCGCACGGCCACCGCGGCCGGCGGCCTTGAAGTGGGCACACATCATTTCATTCGACACTTTGCATTTCCCCTTCACATTTCTGATAACTTTTACATTACTGATCAGATACATCAAGAAAATCACTACTACAAGTCGAAACTGGCGAACTTCTTTCCCGTGAAAAGTGCAAAGCCAAGTTGCGCATAGAAGTTTCTGAGTTGCGGTTGTCAGTAATGGGGCACAGGCACACAGTTTGTTGGGGTTCCATTTCATTTAGTACATTTGACGAATACGACTGAACGAACGAAGTTGCTGGCGAATAAGTTGCTTGAGTGGTGTTGGTATGACGGATGTTCCGATGCTTTGGAGATATTGGTGCATGCTCATAATATCTGGCATTTCTCATCACGTTCAGTATTTCCACTTTCGCGTAATGCTTTTGTTCTTTGTTTAATTTCGTCAGCATGGGCAGAAGCATCAAAGTAAAGTTTTTGTACTCGTTAATTTCTTCGTATTTTTTCTCTTTTAATATATTTAAGGGAGATTCCTCGTATTAAGTAACCTTCTTGGCTTCCTATGTTGCGTCGTTATTGTTGTTATTGTTTCGCAAAGAAAACCTGGGTGTCGAACATCCATCTTTGTTTCCTTTGTAGCTGGCAGAATTTCGATGTTGCTGCTGGTCAGTCTGTCTTCCATTTAAGTGAACAGAAATAATATTGCATCGAAGTACAGACACTCTCTCCGTTTTCTTGCAGCCTCGCCAGACGGAGACTTTTTCTGTGACGCCAGTTCTCTCGTGAAACAGTCTCTCTGATTCTTCCACTTCCTTTGAATTTCTTTACCTCTCATGAATGAAATTAACACTGTGTACATTTTATTGTAAGTTTGTAGCCTAATACTGCTATGATTAAATATTAATGCTGTTTTTGAATATTATTTTTTCCATATATCTTGCAACAAGAAATAGCTTTCGCTCATTGCACTAGGAAAATCTGCTAGGAGTCACTACAATCAGAAAAAGTGTGTGGAATACATGCGAACAGTTGTGGAAATGTCTACAGCCTCTTCATATGGCAGAAGAATGAGAGTTTTAAGACAGAATTAACTTTCAAAATTGCGTTGGTGCTGTGGACGGAAAGAGTGTAAGACTGAAGAAACCTTGTAACCGTGGTTCCGAGTTTTGTAATTACAAGAATTTTTTTTGGACAACGCTTTTGCGTACTGTGGACGCCGACCGTTCTTTCGCTGTGATAGACGTGGACTCACACGGAGCCAGTGGGGCTTCTAATGTATTCAAGAAATCCAATTTCTAACTAAAACTAAAAGCTGATCAGCTAAACTTTCCAAATCCTCAAGAATTCCTGCACGATGAGGAAGGAGAACTTCATCCTTTTAATTTTGTAGGAGATGAAGCATCTGCACTATGTAGATATATTCTGCGGCCTTATTCCAAGAGGAGCCTGACAATGAAACAGCATGTTTTATACTATAGACTGTGTCGTTCTCATATGATGGTGGAATGTACTTTCGGGATTTTGGCTAACAAATGGAGAATGTTTCATCGACCTATCGATGTGGATGTCGCTTTTCAGACATAATCATAAAAGTGTGTTGTATTCTACATAATTTCGTAAGAAGAAATGACGGTGTACGAATCGAGGACGAGTCATACGAATGTCTTCTGCAACGCTGTGAACCAGTAGAAATTAACTGATACGTGTGGTACGCAGATTAGGAATTATTTTGCAAATTACTTTGTAACTCCCCGCCTTGGCAATATGATAAAATATAAATTGTGGTAATGAGATTGTCTATATGAATGAGTATAATTAGTGAACTTTGAAATACTTTTGTTATTCTTTTCTGGTCCAGACAATTCAGTCCAGTTCCAAATGACGCTTTAGCGCTCTTCACCCCACAGATTCTCTTTCAAATTGCGATCACTGTATTCTTTTGACTCCCAATCGTAGAGAGCTGTCCTCATTTGTACTTCTGCAATTGGTCTTTCTGAGTGGACAACACAACTTACAATGTCTTCTGTAGCTCAACTCTCGTTATCGGACACTCTGCTGGCGCATAGAACGTATTTGTATGCAGACACATTGCGAGATCGTTAGGGCGCGCGGGTTTCTTGCCAGTGCGTGTGATCCATTCAACACCTACGACTATCGCGTCGCACATAAAGTAGAGCAGGTTGCGTGTTTTAAATCGCCGCTACTGTTTGATCACAGGAGAGCGCGCTCGTATTCCTGCCGCCGTGTTTCATTCTTGCGACAAACTAATGCGAGGGAAAATCTCCTGTGCGCGCCTAGCCTAAGACGTGAAAGAACAAATGCGGAGGACTTTCAGTGATACGGACTACAAACATATAACGGCTCCAAAAAAGAATAAAATTCCAACAAATGGCCCTTAAAGACCTGAATGTAGTCCTTGAAATTGGAGTACATAATAAACTTGCATAAGAAACATGAAGCAATTGACTTCGATTAGCGAGTATCAAATAGTTTAGTCACGGTACATTCACAATATAAAAAGTAAGCAAGTAATGTGTTTGGCAGTTTGGTACGAAATACACCAGCTTTACTATAATTTTATTGACCCTGTTGATAACTGTGCTTGGATGATACACGCCATATAGACTATTGGAGCAATGATATGAATTAGGTTTAGACATTTCAAAACAATGAGAAAAAGAAGTGTACAACACTCTTTTTTTAGTTACTCAAAAACTCTGAGAAAATATCGGATACGTTCCCAAGATTTCCCGTGGATTTAGAAACAAGATGATGGAAAGTATACAAAGCGACTGAAATACGTGTAAATACAGACGTTTAGCTATTGGAAAACATGTGGAACCACCACCAACTATCTCTCTCTCTCTCTCTCTCTCTCTCTCTCTCTCTCTCTCTCTCTCTCTTCCTCTGTCTCTCTCTCTCTCTCTCTCTCTCTCTCTCTCTCTCTCTCTCTCTCTCTCTCTCACACACACACACACAAATAAACAGTATATCGTCTAGTATAGGTGTGGAATTTCCCAGAATAATGATAGAAGGAGGAAAAATCCAGCAAGAAAAAGAAAGTTTTGTAGCGGTGTATCGTCAGCTGCCCATGAGCTGCACTGCTTCACAAATCTCCAGACATTTGTGCCTCTTAGTCCCAAAGAAATCAGCCACGAAACTCTTAACACCACGCGAGACATTACCATACTGTTACAACTTCTGCTCTGATCACATAATCTCCAGGAAAGACTTTACATCAAAATCTCAAATTTGAAGTAATTTTACCACTCTCTATGACGAATGAAGAACACTTCGATTCATCCTGAATATGGGTACAGTTCGAAGCTTTCAGGTGGCCTGTCAAGCAAACACACATGATCTCTTCCAGTTATGTTACTTCTTGGAGGCAGTGTGACGATTAAAATAGAGTCGTGTCAATACATATGAAATGCAACAACAAACCTCTGGAATATTTTATGTTTCATATTGGCTCATACAAAACAGTCTACAATTTCAGAATCCCTATTCTTCAGTTTCCTATGTATAGCAGAGTGATGAATGGGGTTATCAGTTTCCTGGCCTTTCAGCGCAAAATAACATTAAAAATATACACACAGTGATGAATGGGGTTATCAGTTTCCTGGCCTTTCAGCGCAAAATAACATTAAAAATATACACACCAAAAAAAAGTTTCGCATCACCTCGATTACGAGAGTTCCGGAACCTGTACAGAAAATTGGAATAGAGATCAACATAAACATCATTTCTGCACTTGTTATTGCTCATGACAACCACGTATTGCATGTTATACTACCATACAGCGAGAACTTCAGAGGTCGTGATCTAGATTGCTGTACACACCGATACCTCTAATACCCAGTAGCACGTCCTCTTGAATTGATGCTGGCCTGTATTCGTCGTGGCATACTATCCACAAGTTCATCAAGGCACTGCTGGTCCAGATTGTCCCACTCCTCAACGGCGATTCGGCGTAAATCCCTCAGAGTGGATGGTGGGTCACGTCGTCCATGAACTGCCCTTTTCAATCTATCCCAGTCATGTCCGATAGGGTTCACGTCTGGATAACATACTGTCTGGAACCGCGCGACCGCTATGGTCGCAGGTTCGAATCCTGCCGCGGGCATGGATGTGTGTGATGTTCTTAGGTTAGTTAGGTTTAAGTAGTGCTAAGTTCTAGGGGACTGATGACCTTAGAAGTTAAGTCTCATAGTGCTCAGAGCCATTTAAACTATTTTTTGGAGAACATGCTGGACACTCTAGTCGAGAGATGTCGTTATCCTGAAGGAAGTCATTCACAAGATGTGCACGATTGGGGTGCGAATGTCGTCCATGAAGAATGACTAGCCAATATGCTACCGAAATGGTTGCACTATCGGTCGGAGGATGGCATTCATGTATCGTACGGCGGTTGCAGCGCCTTCCATGACCACCAGCGGCGTACGTCGGCCCCACATAACGCCACCCCAAAGCATCAGGGAACCTCCACCTTGCTGCACTCGCTGCATAGTGTGTCTAAGGCGTTCAGTCTGACCGGCTTGCCTCCAAACACGTCTCCGGCGATTGTCTGGTTGAAGGCATATGCGACACTCATCGGTGAAGAGATCGTGATGTCAAGCCTGAGCAGCGCATTCGGCATGTTATTGGGCCCATCTGTACCGCGCTGCATGGTGTCGCGGTTGCAAAGATGGACCTCGCCATGGACGTCGGGACTGAAGTTGTGCATCATGCACCCTATTGCGCACAGTTTGAGTTGTAACACGACGTCCTGTGGCTGCACGAAAAGGCCTCAACATGGTGGCGTTGCTGTCAGGGTTCCTCCGAACCATAATCCGTAGGTAGCGGTCACCCAATGCAGTAGTAGCCCTTGGGCGGCCTGAGCGAGGCATGTTATCGACAGTTCCTGTCTCTCTTTATCTTCTGCATGTCCGAACAACATCGCTTTGGTTCGCTCTGAGATGTCTGGACACTTCCCTTGTTGAGAGCCCTTCCTGACACACAGTAACAATGCGGACGCGATCTAACTGCGGTATTGACCGTCTAGGCACGGTTGAACTGTAGACAACACGAGCCGTGTACCTCCTTCCTGGTGGAATGACTGGAACTGATCGGCTGTCGGACCCCCTCCGTCTAATACACACTGCTCATGCATGGTTGTTTACATCTTTGGGCGGGTTTAATGACATCTCTGAACAGCCAAAGGGACTGTGTCTTCTATCTTCAGGAGTTTTGGGAACCGGAGTGATGCAAAACTTTTTTTGATGTGTGTATCTAGGCACACGAAAACTGTGGGACACTGGAGCTACCTCCGCGGCCATGTCGGATGAGTCATTTGAACAGAAATCACTAGTGTAATGTGTATATATTCTGCTACTCTTATAAACAAGGTGGGTGGAATGAAACTAACCCAGAAAATATTTGTAATATTGACGCGTAAAAGACCCTCGTTAATGAATAGGAGAACCGCTCATCACAGAGAATGATGGAAACAGTGATTGCGGTGCATCAGTCAGCTGCCGTCACACGACCTCGCATGTGCATCTTCAGCATGCTCTGTCCCGAGTACTTCGCTGTGTCATTACGTCTGAGTGAGCGAGAGGAGCAGACATGTTTAGTGGGCAGCTGAATGCCAGGCAGTATGGTCCTCACGGTGAAATACCACGTGTTCATAGTCGAATGATCTATGAAGCACAGTTTACGGAATACATGTGCGCAGCAGTTTGCGGAAGAGTTAAAGACTGCAAGTGTTTTGGCAAAACCTCCAGCAAATTCTGCAATAGAAAACTTAGTGGTAAAACGGCACGAAAAGGACTCTGCAGTGAATAAAAACCGTAACGATCGAAAAGTGACGGAACACCAGAAAACATTGTTCGAGTGAAGGAAAACCTGGAACAAAGTCCGACAAATTCTTAGCGCTGTTTATCTGTGCTAGTGAGAATAAAGAGAGCGTCGTGTCGAAACACTATCAAAAAGGACTTGCAACTGAATCCTTACAAATTTACTGTCGTGTATGAGTTAAAACGCCCAGGTTGACTTGTGCATGTCGACTTCTGCCTATGGTTTCTGAGTGAAGTGGAATCAGGAATTTTGCGCCATTATACATCAGAACCTTGAAGAGAGGCTGTGAGAATCATTAAATTATTGGGTAGCGAATGAGTGGGGGCAGTGTCCATGTTCACGTGTGGCAGAGGTGGGAGGAAGACATGTAATGTGTACTGTTTTCCTATTAACTACTTTTAAATTTTCGTAAATTTCTGAGTTGTATGGTTGTGCTGCCGCGCTGCGCAAAGAACTCACAATAAATATTAGCTAGGATAGAGGATATTTCCACAGCGGATAGCGGATTCAATGCAAAATATAACTCGAATTCAGCCGTAGCCTGCCCCTTTTTCGTTTTGAATAGTCTTAACTGTTTCTCCGCATCGGAGGTGCTATCATCTATATAGGTCATTTGTGAGTTTGTGCGGGGGCAAAAATTGGTCCTAATAGTACCCTACTGCGTGAATACTTTTTCAGATGGGGTATTTACTATTTTTTGCTTTCTTCCAGCCTTCAGTTTCAACAAATTTCGGATTCGCGAGTGAACTGAAGATTTTTGAGGTGTCGTGGAAGGACCGTGAACACAAATCCAGAGAAAAACACATATTTTATATGCATTTATTCAAAATTAACTACCAATAAATAACAAACTGAACAGTTTACAAAGGAGGTAAAATCTAAAACACACGATAGTAAAATATTACAAAAAGTACACTGGCAAATAATCATTCAACATAATTCGAAGGAAACCTGCTTGACTCTTACTTGACCAGTCTTGGGGTAAAAATCAAATTAAATTAGGTGAGCTTATGAACCTGTAGTAAAACTCAGTATTCACTTAAAGGGGTATGCCTAGGACTGTTAAACAGAAATTTTAACATAAAGTACGCTTTAACTCAAGGTGGAATTTTAACGCTTGCAGTTTGCGTAAACTCCAATTCGGCTCATTACAATCAGGTGACAGAAAGCCACAAGATATTTCATAAGTTGCTTCAAGCATCACAACCTTTTAAATTCAAGAAGAGCTGCAGAGAGTTTAACACCACTAAAATAAATGGGCCAACGCAACAAAAACGCCTGGAAAATATTGTGTCAACAAACACATAATAAATTTCACAATGTGTAGCCCCTATTTTTAAAACAACAAATTCTTAAACAAACAAAGCCTTAGGCTCAGTCAGAGTTCAAGAACTCAGACACACAACCGAACTTCCAAAGCCGGCCATGGTGGCCGTGCGGTTCTAGGCGCTACAGTCTAGAACCGAGTGACCGCTACGGTCGCAGGTTCGAATCCTGCCTCGGGCATGGATGTGTGTGATGTCCTTAGGTTTAAGTAGTTCTTAGTTCTAGGGGACTGATCACCTTAGAAGTTAAGTCCCATAGTGCTCAGAGCCATTTGAACCATTTTTTTGAACTTCCAAAGCTCAAATGATCCTCTTGTCCGAATGCCAGTGAAAAACTATTTGCATACAAACGTGACGCTCACTATGCGCTAAAGTGTTGCTGTCTTCTCCATCAGCGAACATATCTCGGCAATCATCCGCAGCAGGCCACTAATATGAGGAGAGGCTGACAACTCTGATCGTCGAAGTGCAGTACCTCTATTAAGAGGCCGTGTCCGGCAACCATTCACTATGGCTGCCATGGTTACTCCACTGTAAGATCCGCCGGCCGTTGGTGGCCGAGCGGTTCTAGGCGCTTCAGTCTGGAACCGCGCGACCGCTACGGTTCCAGAGGACTGATGACCTGAGATGTTAAGTCCCATAGTGCTTAGAGCCATTTGAACTGTAAGATACACTGCGTCGGCCAAGGAACGGCACCACGCAATCATCTGCCAGCTGATCTTCCCTCAAGTAGCAACAACAACAGACTCGGTGGTACAGACACTCTTCGTACGGCGTCACGCAGACGGGACCTAGAGCGCACACGGCCGGGCTTTGCGTGCTCCTTTATTTGGCAGAGGCGCGGCTATATCGCCTCCTAGCGAGGCGGCAGGGTAGCGTGGCCCGAGCTTTGCGATAATCTATTATGGATTGGCTCAGTTTGGACACGTTCATTGCCTAGAAGCTCATAGTATTTCCTGATAGATCTTTCGCCGAGATCTGGCTGAAAGTTGTTCTTGGAAAGACACATTGCTCTTGTTACGGTTGAAGGAGTTGTTATTAAGTTTTCTCTATCATTACACCTACAATCGCTTTTATAGCTACAGTGTAGTGATCTCTATATTTTCAATATTCTCCGAATGGTAGCATTAATCCAAGGCCGTCTTTTATTACCTTTCTCGGAACACACTTTATGTGGACTTTCGGTTATAAAGCTTTGAGCGTTCACCAAAATTATTCAGCATTTGCCACATCTAAAGTAAATGTTCTCAGTTCGTGCGTTAATTAAGTTGATAGAGTATAACAGACCAAGCAAAAATACTCCCCTAGTTTTCTTGGTAACTTTTTTTTCCATTCGTGACCATTCTTGCTGTAATAACATCATAGTCCTAATTCATCTCTCATTGGTGACTTCCCCAAATAGATCGGTTATGTTTGTAACTTAGGAGGTCTAAATTATTTCTTTCGTATGTAGGTTGTCGAACAAGCTGTTCCAGGCAGTTACCAGTCAATGTATAAGGGGCGATCACGAAGTCGTGAGGTTCGAGTCTTCCCTGGGTGTGTGTGTTTGTCCTTAGGATAATTTTGGTTAAGTAGTGTGCAAGCTTAGGGACTGATGACCTCAGCAGTTAAGTCCCATAAGATTTCACACACATTTGAACATTTGAAGTCGTGAGTTTGAAGACGTTGCCACAGCGTATCTGCAACCCAGCGTGACACTCTTGCGGATGTACAGGCTGGTCAGAAACAGCCTCAAAAGTTTGTCGGGATGTTACAGGATAGGTTGAGCTTAGAAATAATTGTTAAGCAAAAAATTCGACACACTGAGCTGTTTCCGAGTTAATTAGCATTTAAGTTAGCCAATTAGGCAGACGTGGGCGCAAATTCGAGCTACGCGCCAGAGACGGTGCCGCCAAACTCATTCTTCGTTTTGGTTTCCTAAAGCTGAAAGAGAGAGCTGCATGGGGCGGTAGTAAGGTTCGAACAAGAGCCAAAGCCTGAGAAGCCTCGCGCGATCGTCTGAGCTATGACAACATCTCATACTAAATGTATCTGGCGGATCGCTTGAATTTGCACACGGAACGACCTGATTGGCTAATTTCAGTGTAATTAACGCAGGAACGGCGCAACGTATAGAATTTTTTCTTGACCATTATTTCTCAGCACAACCTGTCCAGCAATACTCTTATAAGTTTTTCGGAATGTTTCTAACCACGCTGTATAAGCGCCGACATGTAGCCAACGTGTTAGTGTGACTAACTCGTGTATCTGCCAGCAGTATTGACTACATTGGGGTTGTTCCATTCAATTGTCTTGAACTCACGCTGCGACAGCAAGTGTGTTTAGAAAATGGATATTTTCCACCACAGTATTTTCTGTTTGCAATTTCTTCTCCGGTGCAAAGCCTTATGGCATTGCTTTCTTGTACACTTGAGAACAACTGTGCATAATGAGCTCACTGCAATCTCTCTAACAAGACAATCCGCCGCCCGGAGTGGCCGTGCGGTTTGAGGCGGCATATCACGGACTGTGCGGTCCCTCCCACCGGAGGTTCGAGTCCTCGCAAGTTGGAAACTGTGAGAAACAAGACTCACAGTCCAGCTTTCATGGCTTCGGCAGCATGTTTTCCCTTTACAGACGTTTGTATCAGTGATAAGTGGTTTGGAGAGCCGAGCTCGCTCTGCAATTCCCAGCTTGTGGAGCTTCCTTCGTGTTGTTTTGTTGGTGACAAGACTCGCGAGTGCGACATCCAGTTCTGCAGCGACTTTTGCAGCCGTCGTCCTCTTAATTTTCTGCTCAGTGTTCTTCAGAGGCCGTCTGTCACGATCATATAACACACACTTTCGTCCCCGCTTGATTTAGAAAAAGAAGTTTTTTCGTTTACTCTCTGTGCGATATAAACTTTCGATACGGTGCCTCTTGAAACACCAAACACTACGGCTACCTTGTCAACGGAAGCATCCACCATGTGAGCACCAACAATTTGCCCACGTTCAAAGTCACTTGGCTCCGCATAATGCACTCACAGCTGCACATAACACTGTTGCCACTTGCAACGTATTGTGGACACTGCGCAGGTGCCGTTCAAGGTCAAATACAACAGCGCAGTCTGCAGGCACGGGTAGCATCTGCATTTACGTTCAAGCGTGCGTCATTGGTTGTCCAACCCTGGTGTCTGGTCATTTGTTATTCGGAGATTCTCGATGCCTCACCTTACTTCACACAAGCTAGATGTCAAATACGCACATGGAGGTGGTTCACATCATGCGTCTAATCCTAGTTTCAAATAGGTGGATGCTGTTGCTCAGTCGTATCTGACGCAATTTGCCTATGATAAATTTAGACATAAACAGCTTTGCAGCTCCTTTTTTGCTCAACGCAGGAGATAGTGAGCCCATTCATACCTTCTCCTTTTTTCTATTTACGCCTCATTATCCCCTCGTATATTCTGCCACATTCAATTTAATCTTGTCTCTTTCATTCTGTCTGTCTTCTCCTCTCTGTCATTCCTTCGATCAGATTAGCGAACTGAAATCACAGACGAAGTAGATGGTTAATCATGTTTTTCTTCCTAGAAATGACTATTCTGAGTAGGTTTCTTGTCTCTCCTGCTCCTCTAAGCATTTTTTTTTTCTAGTGACTGTCACCTTACGGTTTCTTCAACGTTCCTCTTCAACACCCCAGTTCGAAAACTTGACGTACTTTCTTTGCCGCTTTTATCAACATTCAAGTTATTGCCCCATACAAGCATATTACTCGCGCAGTTTCTGACCCGAACCATAACATTTCGGTTTTTTCTCTTTTTTACATGATAAAGGGATACTCAGAGCTGCTAATTTTGATGGATACCACTTCGGCATCCTTCAACAACTCCTTCATAATGTAATTTTATTCGTGGTTTTGAAATGTTACAAAGAATACAAAAAAAATAATTAATCGTTTTCAAATAAAATAACCTTTGATGATTTTGTATGTTTACAGTTTTACATTTACGACTACATTCCATTTTTGTACACCAGAAGATTAATATTATATTTCTGACATGAAAAACTTAGTCGACAAAGATAAAATAATATGTTAAAAAATACTGACTTCAATGTGCTACGTTCAACGTTACATTTTTTGCTCGTTATGGTATCAGTAAAAATTTTCCTCAAGTGTGTCACATGTTAGGTGTTAATGAATAGTTATTTCATGGTAACTATTTGAACTTTATTGTTCTTTCGTACTATAAGCTTATTTCGGCGTTATTACCATTTTCTAGCACAAATTTTTAGCTATTCATAACATACGTACATACCGCATCTGTATCTGGGGGCTATTTTCTTGCTGTCTTATCGTGAAAAAGTTTCTATTTTTCTCCTGGAAATTGAAATAAGAACACCGTGAATTCATTGTCCCAGGAAGGGGAAACTTTATTGACACATTCCTGGGGTCAGATACATCACATGATCACACTGACAGAACCACAGGCACATAGACACAGGCAACAGAGCATGCACAATGTCGGCACTAGTACAGTGTATATCCACCTTTCGCAGCAATGCAGGCTGCTATTCTCCCATGGAGACGATCGTGGAGATGCTGGATGTAGTCCTGTGGAACGGCTTGCCATGCCATTTCCACCTGGCGCCTCAGTTGGACCAGCGTTCGTGCTGGACGTGCAGACCACGTGAGACGACGCTTCATCCAGTCCCAAACATGCTCAATGGGGGACAGATCCGGAGATCTTGCTGGCCAGGGTAGTTGACTTACACCTTCTAGAGCACGTTGGGTGGCACGGGATACATGCGGACGTGCATTGTCCTGTTGGAACAGCAAGTTCCCTTGCCGGTCTAGGAATGGTAGAACGATGGGTTCGATGACGGTTTGGATGTACCGTGCACTATTCAGTGTCCCCTCGACGATCACCAGTGGTGTACGGCCAGTGTAGGAGATCGCTCCCCACACCATGATGCCGGGTGTTGGCCCTGTGTGCCTCGGTCGTATGCAGTCCTGATTGTGGCGCTCACCTGCACGGCGCCAAACACGCATACGACCATCATTGGCACCAAGGCAGAAGCGACTCTCATCGCTGAAGACGACACGTCTCCATTCGTCCCTCCATTCACGCCTGTCGCGACACCACTGGAGGCGGGCTGCACGATGTTGGGGCGTGAGCGGTAGACGGCCTAACGGTGTGCGGGACCGTAGCCCAGCTTCATGGAGACGGTTGCGAATGGTCCTCGCCGATACCCCAGGAGCAACAGTGTCCCTAATTTGCTGGGAAGTGGCGGTGCGGTCCCCTACGGCACTGCGTAGGATCCTACGGTCTTGGCGTGCATCCGTGCGTCGCTGCGGTCCGGTCCCAGGTCGACGGGCACGTGCACCTTCCGCCGACCACTGGCGACAACATCGATGTACTGTGGAGACCTCACGCCCCACGTGTTGAGCAATTCGGCGGTACGTCCACGCGGCCTCCCGCATGCCCACTATACGCCCTCGCTCAAAGTCCGTCAACTGCACATACGGTTCACGTCCACGCTGTCGCGGC
Organism: Schistocerca americana; assembly: GCF_021461395.2. NCBI lineage: Eukaryota > Metazoa > Arthropoda > Insecta > Orthoptera > Acrididae > Schistocerca > Schistocerca americana. The sequence continues at coordinate 192,398,921 of NC_060126.1, forward strand.
ATGCTACCAGTGTTAAAGACTGCGATGGAGCTCAGTATGCCACGGCAAACTGGCTGACACTGACGGCGGCGGTGCACAAATGCTGCGCAGCTAGCGCCATTCGACGGCCAACACCGCGGTTCCTGGTGTGTCCGCTGTGCCGTGCGTGTGATCATTGCTTGTACAGCCCTCCCGCAGTGTCCGGAGCAAGTATGGTGGGTCTGACACACCGGTGTCAATGTGTTCTTTTTTCCATTTCCAGGAGTGTAAATACGTAATTGTTCACAATATAAGACAGCAAGAGAATTACGACCGTATACAAATCCAGTACGTAAATACATTATAAAAAATTAACGCAAGTAAACTAGGACGAAGTTAATTAGTTGTCAAAATAGAACCAACTATAAAACCTTAAGGAAAGAACAGACTCGTTCATGATATGACAGCAAGAAAATAGCGACCAACACTGATGCAGTATGTACATACGTTATGAGCAACTTAACGTTGCACTATAAAATGCCAAAAACGCCGAAATAAGCTTATAGTGCAAAAGAACAATAAAGTTTTAGCGGCTAACAGGAAATTATTATTATTTAAAACGTGACACTGTGACCTATATTACGCTGCAGACTCTACAGATTGTTGATACTGCCTTCGACATCATTTTAATCGCTGCTGATGCTGTCCACGCTGCTTCTGGTGGCTGTGAAAGTATTCATACACGTCTCTGATGTTGGACATTTACAGTATCTCGGACAACATAAATTATAAGATTTAAAACTGCAGTTACTTCGCTCGCATCTCATACATCTGCATGCTGCTAATTTCATCAATTCACGAGTCCCTACAGAATAATCCCAGTTAAGGGTATACACGAGTCATTTTCCACTTTCAGACCATCGACACCGAGACATAATGTAGGAGGCGACAATTGCTTTCTGATTTCCAGTAAATGACTTGCAAGTGAGCACGTTTTGTAGGACTTCATGTGTTGGTGAAAGTTTCTGTTTTGATTGTAAGCACTTGGCGTCATAGCTGAGTCATTGATTCACATGCTTTGTCATTATACCAAAGTGAAAAAAGTTGATAGCTTTCATTATTTATGATGAATGTAAATTTCACTTAATAATCCCATGCCAAAATCTTCATGTACCTGCAACAAGGTGCATGCAGAAGCCTTGCCTTTCCGGAATGGGTAAGAGATAGAATCACATCCTGTTACAGCATTTACTGAAGTATATTCTTACGCTTGTCGCCCAGATTATTAGCACTTGCTATAATGACAACTGTCTATCTCTTAAATCTCTTCATAGTACAAAATAAAGGAATTGTCCGTTTCTAATAAAAGTACAGCATTATAACAAACATGCCTATACCGTCACTAACGATTTGGATGTTCTTCTTACCACATTAGAACACCATGTGTAGAGCGTAGAAAAGCAATGTAACGTCAGCTTTCTCATGAGCGACTAATGACTTTTTCTTATTGACGAAATGTACTTGATTACCTCCATATTCGATGAAGCATAGCAAACCAATAAGCTGTTATTTACCTTGTATGCTGCTTAAAACAATATTGCGGGTAGGAAGCGCTGTTGTCAATGTAAGGAGTAATTGTTTATCAGCACCTGCAGATAGGCGTCCTTCTCATTCATTGTTGTCTCATAACTATAAAAAATGTGTCATAATCTCCTTTCATAATCTCCTTTCACAGCATTTATCTTGATGCACTGAAAGTGGGACACATTAGAACCATTTGGGCATTCATATGACGTATCGAAGCATTGTCATCGATGGGCTGAGCATGTGGCGAATTAGTTACTGAAATATGGTGACAGCAAGTTTTTTAGCAGAACTGCTTTGTTTCCTTTTCCCATAGTATTGTATTCATCAAATAATGACAACGGAACTGCAGGCAGTTCATATTTCAGAACGTTTAGCAGATTCATCTTCCTTTGTCGAGAAGTAACTTATGAGCATTTATCTTTCCTGGAGCATAATTTTCTTTCAACTGTAATGCTTTTTTTCATTATAGCCACGGCTGTTACTTCTTTATGAACTGTGTTGCGAAAGCCAGTAAGTAATGTGTTTTTGAAAGCAGTGGTCATTCTGTCACCAATAGCTAGAGCATCATGAACACTTCCTCTTTTTTCAGCTTTCTGACCAGTGACAGTGTTGACTATAGCATCTAGCTCAACTAACAAATGACGTATATGTTGTGAGAGAGCGAACAGAGCGAATTGTATTTTCTTGTTGTCGCGGGCAACTAACATTTGTCTACGATTACCCGTCTCTTTGTGAGAAGTGGCTACTGTTCCTCTTTATGTTTCAAACATTAGGTCCATTGACATTGATACTTCATTATCTCGTACGTGATGTGAAAGAACCCATCCAATTATTTGACCAGGAGACAGCGTCATCCCTACAAGACCCTCGTTCGCTTAGCCACAGTTGATGTAAGTCTGTTCACCCAATTGGTCGAGAGGTAGAGATTTCCAAAATCCGCGTTTGTGTCGACATACATGCGCCTTTTCTTAGAAGAATTTTCATATCTTATGGCAATGCAGTTTTAATTTCTAGTACGTAAATTGTCATGCACGTTGCGTAATTTCAGTGGCCGGCAGCAAAATAGCATGGAAGCTTGCGTTTTAAGCAATGCACTTCTAACTACCAGTCTCCTTGTCTTTGCAATCTTATGAAGAGATAGATGACTGTTACGGGGTAAATAAGCATATGTACCCATAATGTACCGGTAGGATTATCTCTAATTTTCTCTGACGTTTTCTTAAATTCTTTCGTATGAGAAAGATCATTAGTGGGGAAAGTACGAAGGAGAGCTGTTACTACTTTATGTGTACCTCTAACTGCTTTTCGCCGTGCTTTGCCTGACAATATATATAAGGAACACACTTTTTTAAAAAAGTTACAGACCACTTCAGTATAATTTTCCTGGGAAATCTGAATCCGCACCAAAAAAAATGAAACGTCTAATTGAAAATTTTAAAGTTGTTCACCCCACTCCAATCGTAATGAAGGAAGGGGGACCAAACGGTTTTCGCGTCATTCTCTTTCCTACAATCAGTACAACACATTCTGTGACTCACTTTCTTTGATACAATGAGTAGTTTATGATATATTTCAGTATCGTCAGTAAAACAGGACACGCTATATATTATGTATGTAATAACACCAAATATATGACGTCATAAAAATTTGTGCCAAACAGTGCCAAAGTGGCACCGACCAGGAAAAGAATTCTTTCATGTCTATCTATCATACGGAAAAGAAAACAAAACTTTATACCAAGTGTTACGGTGTCACTAATTTTTACATTGTTCACTGCTGGACTATATGCTCCGAATATAATTTTAAAAAAATAGTTTTCACCTATAATTAAGGACACACTTTTAGACGTCAGCAGTGTTCTTTTCCGGATAAGTGATTATTTTGCTTGGAGCATTTTGGCTTTAACATTCATGTACCCAATCATCGTCTGTGATATAACTTCCGAGATACTTGTGCCAATTTTTCACCTTCAGGCTGCCCGAGAACTTTATGTTTCCTATTCCTTTTGTATTTCCTTATCTCTCTTTTCTTGCTTGGAAATTAAACAGAGTTATTGTTAACATGAATTGCAATCACTTCCTGGCTTAAAGTCTCCGTACGCACCAATGAAATCTCTGAGAGAAGTCAGGTCGTGCATCAAAGGATACATGAGAGCAGGTAGCACGTTTGAACAGTGTGGGCGTGTTTCTGTCGGACTGCATCAAATGCGTGAGTTGAAACTGGGCAGTCCTGTAGTGACTCATAGATGGCGTCTTCCTCTGCTAAGTCTCGAAGGCCTACACGTCTTCACAAGTTCTAGTAGCGGCTGCTGAAATCAGCAGCGCATTGCACGAAATAGTGGTGAGATAAGTATTTAATTATGGAAGGGAATTAAGTTTGCAGCTGAGGTAATCACGCCTTCAAGAGGCTCTAGGACTCGTCCTTTTGGCCTTCTTGTTACCCAAAGGCTGTTGATCAAAAGAAGGAGTGCACGACGTCGCTAACAGCGATGTCAATAAGTGATTCGATCGTTTTTCTCTTAAGATTCTGAAGAAAGGGCTGTTCAATGATAAGCGACGGTACATTACGTGGCTATAATATGGGTGTATGTGTCTAGGGGAAATGCCGACGGTCTGGATTTGAACATGACAGCATTTTTTTTTCACGGCGACATTTTTCGGTAAATATTTCTCTATTCTCTTGCTGCATCTTATTTGTTTGGATTCTCCAACCTTCGACCACTTCCTCTGTGATCGTCGTCAGGATTACATTTTTCTAAGAAACAGAATCACGGGGATAATCAGTCAACACATGATGGTTATCTTACAGCAGTCTTTCCTTTCTTCGAAGTTAAGTTCAATAAAATGAGCAGGGTCCTGGTCAGACACCATACTTTATCCATTTCCGACCACCAAAGAAAATTACCGACACTTCAGTAAGAGATGAGATTCGTGTCACTGTTCCTGGAATTTATAAAATTTCTTGAGAATGCAGCAGCAGTTAAGTCTTTCAGTTTATATTTTCCTTCTCCTTCCTTCCTTCATTAGAGCTTGTGCTCCCTCTCTAAGGACCTCGTTGTCGATGGGACGTTAAACACTAATTTCTTCCTCCTCCTCCTCCTCCTCCTCCTCCTCCTTCGTTATGTCTCCGTGACATAATTTGGTCAACTACATACCAAGGTACCACACCGTCTCTTAGTATGGCAATCAGTACGGAGGGAATCGTCGAAAGCTTTAGAATACAACCAAATACGATGTGGAAAAACAATCGAGAAAAATCTATCCATCAATGTCGCTGCAGAAAACTACGCTCTCTAACGTTTAAATCCACTCTGACAGGATTCTTCTACATCACACACGCCTATATTACAGCAACATAATGTGCACTGACTCATTCCATGATCCTTTCTTCTATTGCTCCACAGAGAAGTGGCTTAATTACTTTATTTGCGGAGCTGTTAGTGACGTCGTGCAATCCTTCATTTTGACCAGCGGCCTCTCGCTAACAGAAGGACCGACAAAGCAAAACCTGACACGTCTCTAAAGCATAAACACTTCAGCTGCAAATTTAATTCTCTAACATAGATGAAATCGTATCTGACGACCGTTTCGTGCAATATTCTGTTGAGTTTGGCCGTAGTTACCAGAGCCTCCGAAGACGTGTGGCCCTCCTGAAACCTATCGGATGGAAGACCATATCTGCGAGTTCCTATACGCCTGCCCAGTTTTAACTAACGCATTTGATGCTGTCAGACAGAAAACACAACCACAATGTTCAAGCGTAATGGTTGCTTTTACGTGTTCTTTGATACATAACGTGACCCAGCTTGCTCTGTACTCCCACGAGACTCAGAAATCGGCATACGCAGGCGTCTAGATAGATGTCGCGCTCCTTGACTTCCAGAAGGCATTCGACACAGTTACGCACTGTCGACTGATGAACAAAATACACGTTTACCGAATATCACATCTACTGTGTGTATGGGTTGTAGAGTTTCTAGCAAATAGAACATAGCATGTCATTCTGAACAGAGAGAAGTCTTCAGATATAAAAGTAATTTGGGGCATGCCCAAGGGGAATGTTATTGGATCAATTTTTTTCACAAGGTCGGAAGTTCATGAGGCTTTCCGCGGATGATGCTGTTGTACACAGAGAAGTCGCGACGGTGGAAAACTGAAGCGAAATGCAGGAATATCTGCAGAAGATCCATGCTTGGTGCGGGGAGTACCAATTAATCCTCATCATACATAACATAACGTATTGTAAATACATAGACAGAGAGATCCTTTACTGTATGATTACATAAATGCAGAACCATCACTGGAAGCTATTACTACCTCGAAATATCTAGCAGTACAAGTACATAGCGATTTAAAGTGGATCGCGAGTAAGGTAGATGAAAAACTGAGATTCATTGGAAGAATGCTCAGGAAATGTAGTCTTTCAACAATGCAAGTAGCTTACAAAACACTCCTTCGTTCATTAATTGAATATTGGCTCTGAGCACTATGGGACTTAACTTCTGAGGTCATCAGTCCCCTAGAACTTAGAACTACTTAAACATAACTAACCTAAGGACATCACACACATCCATGCCCGAGGCAGGATTCGAACCTGCGACCGTAGCGGTCGCACGGTTCCAGACTGTAGCGCCTAGAACCGCTCGGCCACTCCGGCAGGCAATCGAATATTGGTCACCAGTATGGGATCCGTACAAGATAGGAATGATAGAGGAATTGGAAAAGACCAAAACAAGGGCGGTGCGTTTCGTTAAGGGTTCATTTAGTAAGAATGAAAGCGTCACACAGATGAACAACCAATTCCAATGGCAGACGCTGCAAGAGAGGCATTCTGCATCATGTTGTGTTTTATTTTTGAGGTTCGGAGAGCGTGTTTTCCTAAAAGTCAACAAATACACGGTCCAATTACTTTAATGTGACCACCGCCTATGCTCGACGTCCACGTGCAATAACAACTCACAGTCGGAGGTGGAGCACTAGCGCTGAAGGATATATAAAGCAAAATTAGAATTATATATAAGAAGTAATAAATTAAAATGTTATGCTTGATGCGTCAGCTTTACTGGATGAACAAAGAAAATGTCGTAAGGATAAACTCCTTCGTTTCGTAATTGTGTGTGGTTTATCAGTGAGAAAAAATTGCGTAGAGGTTTGAAATGACGTGTAAAGTTTGTTGCGAGTTACTAAGTGCTCTCATTCTCAAATACTGGATGAATGAAGTATGGGTATTCGCGCATTGTGTTTTACACTTCTTTTTCACCCCCACCTATTCAACAGATAGGTGCATCTTACAACCACAACAATTCTTTACAGACAATAGGTGATATGTGTACAGAGTCCGGTTGAAATCGGTCCAGTAGTTTAAGAGATGATGTTGAACACACATACATGCGTACATACATGCACCCATCCCTACGTATATCCACTTCTATAACACATATGGGCGTATGGCATATAAATGGTGTAGCATAACGTAGTGCGTAAAATCAGAAAACGTAACTGCATTATAATTAAAATTACAAAAATTAGACGTGTTGGTTTTTTATGCACAAAGGAAAAAATTAATTTTGTAATTCACAATGGTTATAACCCTATACTTAATTCACAGTCAATTTTAAACTACCTAGAGGCTTTTGATCGTTATCTGACATTTACTGTATCTTTTCAGGTACCAATGACGAGCCTCAGATCAACTTGTAGCTTTGTGTCAGTAACGCAACTTTCATCATATGGAGTGTGACAATCCGTTGACCAAGTGCCAAGTACGAGAAGCGACTAGGCATAAGAGACTCAGTGAAGCTTCAGAGTCAGAATGAAGCTGATGTTGTGAAAGAGAGAAAAACATAGCTAAACTAGGCAACTTGGTGGAACGGCGCATACGCCTCAAATAGTACAATTAGCAAGAGAGTGCCTTGGCATTCTGGAGGACTGAATTATAGATGATTGTCTTTTAGTATGTGACGACGTGATGTTTAGCTAAATGACATATTTTACACCACGTCCCACGTTCAGAGAGCACATCTTGAATTTATGCAGCATGATGAAGCTGTTAGCCGAGCGATTCTAGGCGCTTCAGTCCGGAACCGCGCTGCTGCGGTCGCAGGTTCGAATCCTGCCTCGGGCATGGATCTGTGTGATGTCCTTAGGTTAGTTAGGTTTAAGTAGTTCTAAGTCTAGGGGACTGATGACCTAAGATGTTAAGTCCCATAGTGCTTAGAGCATTTGAAGCTGTAAGATTAGTCACATCAGAACATGGAATAAATTGCCGAAAGCAGTAATGTGAATTCTAGAATTAACTGGCCACTGAGTGGGCAGTGTCAACGTTGTCTTTTCGAATGGGACCCCTTCCCCAGTTTTTATTGCATATTCGGTTACTACGCCAAAAATACGTACCAACTACTCATATTGTTATGTAAGTCTGCAGGCTTTCGTGGCCGCTGTCACTGAAGTTAAAATCTTCTGGGTTATTAGACCGCGTCATGTTTCTTCCAAAATGATCGACGTTTCGACCCCTCTGCTGGGATCTTCCTCGGGATCTTCTGGTGTCCACTAATGCTAGAACACTGTCAGAGACGAGTGTCGCGTCCTCTTATAAAGGAGGAGTTTCACGCGTTCGTGCAGGAGAAATCATAGTTTTGGTTAAAATTCATATGGCTACCATTATTGGGCCATAGTCATAGGCTAATATTCCCTCTCTGATGCAGAAGAAGGGGCGTTGTTAGCTAATCTCCTGTGGATACCATTGGCGGCCCATCGTCATTGGACAGAAAGGCACTGTTCCACACTTACTCTGAGAAGGGTTATTGGTTGAAATCCCTGCTACCGCTACTGGTTGGTCGTCATCATTGGCTGGATTCGAAACGGACAGAGCAAAAGAGGGGGAATGTTTACCTGGCACTGTAATCGAAAAATATCAAGTATGCCTATTTTTGCGGTTAAGAGTCCATGAGTTTGATTGAACATTTCATTTACGATGTAAACCATTGTGCTCTAACGGTTGGTATTTAGGTTCGAAATTTGCTTTAACATTGCAAATTTGATTTTACAGTAAAATACGGATTGCCGTTTCAAAGTCTGGATATAAAATACGTTTAACATGATACCGTAACAACAACTTGGATGTAATCGTACTCTGTTCCCAGCGGGATGGTTGACATCGGCAATTCCCCTTCCCTCTCCCCATTGGGTTGCTTCATTTCGGTGAGTCCCCTTTTCCTCTCAACATTGAGGTGCACGATTTCGGTGAGTATCCAAGGCAAGTGCTCCTGTCGCCATCGTTTTATGGACACTATACCCTATTACAATGGCTGTCGTTTGTATTCCACCGGTAGCCGCTTAGAGATCGGCGGAAGAGTTAGGACGGTTGGATGGAAACACACAGCGAAATCAGTCTTCCTGACGGTTGGGTTCGAGGGCTGACAATGAAATCAAGCATTGGATGGTCTGCGGATTCATCACAATCAAGCACGTAGGGAATAGAAAACTACATTACCACGCAAGTAGCTTATACGTCTGAAATATGAACGTCTAGCATATTACTTGTCTTATAATATTACATGCGCAACACTCAAGTAATGTTTGAACGTCAGTTTCAACCGTTAGAACGCAAAGTTTTACATTTACATCGTAAATGAAATGTAAAATCAAATGCTTCGTTTCTTAGTTGCAAAAACACAAACATTCGATATTTGTTGATTATAGCACGATCTAGCAGGCACAAGAAACAATGGTTTGAGTAAATTGTACGAAATTTTTGGAGTACAACTCGGATAAGCGATAAAATTGGTAGATGGGTAGACCACATCAATTTTGTATGCAATAAAATCAGCAGTTCACTGCACTTAATTAGCAAACTATCAAAATTAATCTCTGAACAAACATTAAAAACTGCTTATTATGGGACAATATTTGCATATATTAATTATGGAATAGAGGTATGGGGATGTGCTACTGATAGACACATGAACAGAATCCTAACACTGCAGAAAAGAGCAGTCAGGACACTCATCGGCTAGGATACAGAGATTCATGTAGGGAAACCTTTGAACAACATAAATATCTAACAGTACATTCCTTGTATCTGTACAAATTAATAACATTCTTTGTGGACCATAAAAATAATGAAACTAAGTGCTCTGATATGCATACCCGTAACACAAGATTAAAAGATTGCTTCTTGAGAAACAGAACTAAACTAAAGAGAACAGATCATAGTCCTTGGATTAATGGCCTGATATAGTTTAACAAACTGCCAAGTGCTATAAGATGCCACAAAGTATTCAAAAGGAAATTAAAATCATTCTTAACTCTCAAATGTTTGTACTCACTGAATGAACAATGATACTAAAATGTAGCTCTTCTTAAATGTAGGCCTAACTCTTCTATCTATATGATGTACTATCCTGAGGTGATTGTAATATATATTATTTTTGTAACAACATGCTGTAAATTCAAATACCTACACTATGTAACAACTGTATGTTGCAGTATGGAGTACTGTAGCGTATATAGCCATGTGCATCACCCATAATTGGCTTCTTGTACATGTGAATTGCAAATTCCTACAGTTTGTACAAAAATTGTATAAAAATGCTATGACGTTTGCAAAAGTCACCAGTTGGTGACTATATGCAAAAAAGATTATAAATAAATAAAATAAAATAAAATAAAATTACCCACTTAAAAACACGCAGAACGAGTGGTTAGGAGGTGGCGAGTTGTAGGACAGACAGATATCCCCTTTATTAATATTACATCACCACCTATAAAATTTTTGCGTACGGTGGATCGTTTCCGAGATAGTTAAGTTCCCTCGATTAAAACAAACACGCTGTGTATATTACTGAAGTCACAGCTACAGCTGTTACACGTGGTCAGCGGACCCCCATTAGTATGAGCTAATATTCATTCCAGTAAAATGTGTACGGAGCTGTGAGGAACATCGCAAACAGCGTCCACGGCGTTTTTAGTTTGAATCGATGGCGTGACGGAATTGGAGCTGTTCCCAGTCTCACCCCTGTGTCCCCGATACTAAGTTCTTCACTTACACCTGCCAGCTACATGCTACATCATTGCTAATGGGTGTTACTAACTAACATGACTACATTTGCTACACATTTTCATCATCCTCTGCAACACGGAAGTTACAACTAGACGACTTAGCACATGTTCCATCTGTTTATTTTTCCGTCTGTTCTGTGTTTTGCAAAAGCTTATTTTCTCGCTCATTCTCATGTGGCTTTATACACCCGATATCTGCAATGGTCCCGATACTAGAAGACAGGAAGACTTACGTAACAGTGTAAAAAGATTTGTGCTCTCGACTTAAGTGGGAAATCCATACACACAGTCAATAATAAAGCCAGCGAGTGTGCTTGCAGTAATTGGTACACTTACTCAGACTGAGATTTTCAGTCTTGAATAGACCTCCGGACAGAAAAAAGACGACGACGTCATGATGCGCGTGAACTCGACCATTGCATTTAAACAGAAACGCGATCTAGACAGTTTTGCTCGTGAAACAAAAACAAAGATGCGTTTATAAGACAGTCCGTCGAAAAATTGAACACTGACATTGCCACAAATCTAGAAGCAAGAAAAGGGATAAGCAAACCAAGACTGATAAAATTCGATAGTGACTGAGGATCGGGTTTTGAGAAACATTCCCGCTAGTGAAGCAGGGGATACAGCCTGTCGGCTATGACCAATGACGTCAGAATTGGTCAGAGAGCATTTATTACACAGATGAAAGAACTGGCAAGACTGTTCAGAAACAAAGGAATACGAGAGACGAAAAATATAGTTGACATATATCAAAGCAAGTAGTATTTTCACGATAAGGATATCGCGTGTTTGTATCTTATTATTTCTGTGTAAAATGAAGGGGAAAAATGGATGGAAATATTGGTAGCGTAGAATACCTCAAGTCACATACATATGGGTTGTATCTCGAACCTCATTCGAACTGTACTGTTTAACTGAAGTACGGGATACAAATGTAGCGTACGTCGATTTCTTCGTTTTCGTTAGCATTAATATCCTGTTGTTCAGTTGAAGTATATAGGTCAACTGAAGCACGGGATGAAAATTTACATGTGTTGTTTCTTTCGCCTCCGCTACCACTAATAGTCTGTTCTTACGTAGATAGTAGTACTACCGATGGCAGAAGGAGTTACGTACATAATATTTGCATCCCATACTTCCGTTGACCTATATACATGCATACTGCTAACGAAAACGTGGAAATGGACGGACGTTACATTTGCAACCTGTACCTCAGTTGAACAACGCGAAGAGGCAATAAGACGACACATATACAATTTGTATCCCGTACTTCACTATGAGGTACAGTTTTTTTGTTTTTTTTCGCCTTCGATGCTAACAGTATCGACTGAAAGTTATAGTTTTGATCACAGCAGTGACAACAGTATCCCATTCTTTAGTTCAGCTATATAGCTATACACAACATTTGTATCCTGCTCTCGAGTTGACATAAATAGGTAAATCTCATCAATGTTACATGTCGTTCTTTTCGAATAGGTAGTGTCAGTGTAAAGGTCAACTGAAGGACGGGATACAAATTTTAGTTGTGTCAGGCGTTTCGCCTTTAATGTTGCTAGTACAGATCCGAGAGAATCGTACTGATACTAGTGCTGGGAAACGAAAGAAGAACGACAGCTCCTAAATAACTATTACGTACTGGAGTACACGAAAACATACGTAATGGTGTAATACAAGAATGAAATACGCCAAAGCAGTCAAATGCAACAAAAGAAAAAATGGTAAACTGAACTTACCACACGGGAACTTCTTGAAAAACCGAAGCTCGCCTAAAAGAACCGAAGCTCGCCTAGAAAGATATCAACAAAAATCACATACCTACATACACAACAAACAAAACATTACGAAAACACAGACACACACACACACACATACATAGACACACATACGCGCACAGACACACACATTAACCCCCACCCCCCCCCCCCACCCCCATCCTAATGTGAAATTAGCTAACATATTTCGGTCGGTACACTTGCCTAACATGTTTAACAAAACATTTAAATGGGTAATATGTTTGGGGTTTACTACGCCTCCATGAATATTCATACAAGTGACTTTGAAGTGCGGAAATCCGGCGTTTCCCCTTCCCTACAAGAGATTTCACAGCTGACCAATAACCCTCTATGCTGTTTGTGCAAGCCCCTGTGGATAATGTTCTGAACTCAATATTGTGATTAATTACGAGATACTGATAACCCCTTTCCCCTAAATCCCTATATGAAGAAAAATCATCTGAAATTACAATGGAACCCTCTGCAACGTGATCTCCAATTAAGTTGACCAAAACTTCCTTCCTTCTAGTGGGTACTACTTTAAACACTACGTCGTCACGCTCTTGACCTGAAACTACAGCCCCGCAAACCCATAATCCCACCGGAGGTTCCTCCCTGTTGTACTTCCTTTTGCCAAAATGCGACTCGTCAATTTCGACCATAACACCCGGCCCCCCAACGGCCCCCTATATTTCATGTACTCCCCACAAACTTCCCTACAAAAAGAGTACCAATCGAAAACTGTACGCTTACCCACACGACATTCATGGACACACAGCCACACAGGATATCTCAAACACCAACAGTACGTGATTTTCATAATGTCTCTCAAGGCGAGCTTAGATTTTTCGAACCACGTCCCTCGTCTAATGGGCCACCACAACCGATCTTTGCTGCAGCGCCATGCGAATAAGTCGTGAGTACGGCGACGAGATACACTTGTGAGGCGCTTATGTTCGCCGCACACACGACATCGAACATACTCGGCAACGAGACCACACATTTGTAAAAAACAAATCGTGGCCAACATGTCTACGCCCATAGCCTCTCTCAAATCATCCGGGTTCATCGGAACAGATAAATCCATACCTACAAACGAAAATTAGATACTAAAAGTTGTTCTAAAATAAGAAACTGATAGTCCAAATAACCCCAATATCACTAAGAATGAAATTAAATACCGAATGAATTGCCAACAACCAATTATTTAAATAAATGCATACGAAGAATATTTTGAGCAATATGTAGCGATCTCTTTTCAAATCACATTCAATTATTTTAATGTACAATGATAGCGCTTATCCGGAAAACAGAACTGTTTTACTATCTATGGCTGAACGTGGAGATATTATTATCTATGAGTAATGTATGACGTCATTGGTCAAAGCCGACGGGTTGTATCCCCTGCATCACTAGACCCAAAATGTTAATAAAAACACGTATTATCTGCACTATATAGTACACTCTGCAGTTCTCAGCGGCTGTTATCATGCAAACTATGATTAACAGTCTTGCATGGAAAAAGGCAAAAAAAGTTTCTCCGTGTAAGACTGTTAATCATAATTGGCATTACTACAGCACTGGCGAGTCCAAAGCAACATTCTGAAACCAGCGTCACCACTCAGTGTCAGGTAATTTCCAAGAATGATTGTCTATCGAAGTCGCGGGGTCCAAACAAGAAAAAAAAATGTTCAAATGTGTGTGAGTTCTTCAGGGACCAAACTGCAGAGATCATCGGTCCCTACACTTACGCACTTAAACTAACCTATGCTAAGAACAACACACACACCTCGGAAGGACTCGAACCTCCGCCGTGAGGGGCGGCGCAGTCAGTTACATGGCGCCTCTAAATGCGTGGCGGGGTCCAAACGATACATATCGAACGTGCGATCGTAAATCAGTCATGCAACTATGGTGGCGGGCGTTATGAGTATGTTTACGGTGGTCACTGCAGCAATGACAAAAGAAGAGCGTTACAAAAGTAGTTGCAATTGCAAAGGAAACGCCTTACCTTACTTGTCGTCGGTGTTGTCAAAAACAAAATGATTCGAATGGATCTGAGGTCATCAGTCCCCTAGAACTTAGAACTACTTAAACCTAACTAACCTAAGGGCAGCACACACACCCATGCCCGAGGCAGGATTCTAACCTGCGACCGTAGCGTCGGTCTTGTCGTCATGTTACAGTCGATTACGGTGGTCTGGATGGATAATTTGGAAGAGTCGAACCATGTATTCTTCCTGGTACTCGTTCGTTTTCCGCACTGTCCGCAATGAAATTGTAACGGTATTTCAGCATCGAAACTGTTATTACGAAGTTTTACCCACTTCGCACCACCACAGTCTACACAGTCCCTTCTTCCCTTGTCTGGTATATCCCATATTTGCGACAAAAAGTCAAACAATTTTCTACGCTAGATAAACATGGAAATAGACTTTTCCATGTGAGAGAATCCGCCGAAGAAGCATCAAGAACACCAGACATCCCACCCACTAACGACATAGATCGTCTGAGTTTCCCTACCAACTCACAAATAATTCGCGGAGGTGTGTAATTTAAAGCAATTACGGGAAGAACGGGAAACAGATAAAAATGATGATCACAAATAATTGATCACAACGCCCGCCACCGGAGTCTCATGATCGATTTACGTTCGCGCGTTCGATATGTATCGTTTGGAGCCCGCGACTTCGATAGGCAGTCATTCTTGGAAATTACCCAGTGTCAGCTCTACTTAGCAGAGAATGAACGTTCTGAAGTACTCACTCCGCGTAGCTGTCCGCCGTGGTGGTGCAGCTGGATAACGGCTGCAGGCGCGAGGAATTCTGCGAGCTTTGTCGTTTCCGTGGAAACCACGATGGGAAGACGACAATCGCCAGCGCTTGTACGTCAGAAAAGGCTCCTCCATCATGCTGTCGTCTCTGAAAACTGCACGACGATTACCGTCGCTCAAATTACGAATCGCGTGTAGGCACACTGGGTAAATGAAATCCAGTCACCTCCGAGCTGCGTCTCCCTAACGTCGTGAACTACGTCTCTAGTTTCGATAACGGCCACATTTCGGAGAGGAAGATCGTCTACGAGTTTCGGATAAATTCTAGTGTCTGATACCACGCGTCGGCTTTAAAATGAGTAATGACATCATACACAAGGCAAAGATGCTACATAGAGGCAAGTTATGAGAGCAACGGATCATGCTCGTAAACAAACGAATGAAGCATGCGATAAAATTGCATTCACATTTCACGCATTTATTTTTTTAGTTATGAATTACATCCAAACGAATCGAAGATAACGAACATAATTAAGAACAAAAATTAGAAACAAATTTTCATGTGTGACGAGAACGATTCTCGTAATTTATTAGAGTTGAAAAGCACGGAGAACCCTTAAATTACGTTACAGTAAAGCGCATAGTGAAGTCACACTACTACAAAATAGCCTTAATTTTACTATTAAATATAGAATCTAGTGGGAGAAGTACAGGAAAGTTGTAGTTTGGGACGGGGAGAAACTAAAGCGTATCAGAAAAAATGGAAAATGAAACGAATGACAACAAATATGAAACAGTAACACGAAATGTGGAGAAACCGACGCTCTAAATTCTAAAAGAAAAGGCAGTACACAACTATTGAAAATCCAAAACGAAAAAAGATAACGAATATTGGAATCAACAACTAGAATTAACCAATATAGATAAATTCCAATTATAGAGTCCAACTGTTCCATAATTAACATCTAAAATATTTTTGTAGGTGTTGAACGCACTGAAACGTAATATCATTTCTACCTTTGTAATTTCTCTCTAAAACTTCAGCGGTAAAATAACAAAAATTGGAATCGGTAATTAGCACTGACCTTCTACATCAATTTTAGTTACCGATTCTTATATTAGTAACTTTTTTTGCAGAACAACATTTCAGAGAACAATTACAAGTGCATAAATCCTATTAGCCAGCATTTTAGTACACACACCTGCTGAAAATCTCTCTAATTAATCAACCATCGAATAGTTGGAATCGATAACTAGAACTGACCTAGAAAATCTGTAGATTTCTTATAGATCTCAGAACTAGTGCGAAAAAGTAACAAATTCGTACGTACAGCTACCACATTTTTCTTTTTTTCATACTAGTGAAGAGAGAGAAGTGCCAAATGTAACACTTCGCTGTGGCCGAGCGGTTTCGAGGCGCTTCAGTCCGGAACCGCGCTGCTGCTACGGTCGCAGTTTCGAATCCTGCCTCGGGCATGGATGTGTGTGATGTCCTAAGATTAGTTAGGTTTAAGTAGTCCTAAGTTCTAGGCGACTGATGACCTCAGATGTTAAGTCCCATAGTGCTCAGAGCCATTTTTTTTTCAGTGGACTCTGTCTTTAACTCTATAAATAACGAACCGCCGAATGGCTGGGATCGGTAATTAGAATTGACCCCTATAGGTCAATTCTAGTCACCGATACCAAAATTAGTCATTTTCCGGCAGAAGTTCTGAGAGTAATTACAAATGCAGAAATCCTATTGCATTTGAGTGAATACATCTGCTGGAGAAAAGAGCTAAATTATGTACACCGAATGGTTAGAATCAGTGACTAGAATTTACCAATTTAGCTTAGTTCTAGTTACCGATTCCAATATATGTTATCCCCTACATTTTGTAAATTTTCGTTCTTTCTGTATTAGTCCCGTTATATTCAGTAATTATTGTTATAAATTAACGCTATTTCTCAAAATTATGTTTTTATCATGCGCTGTACTATAATGAATTTAAAGGTTCTATGTGCTTTTCTTACTCGCATAAATTACGATAATAATTTATTTCAGACATGTATACTTCTTTTTTTCTGTTCTTATTTATTTTCATTACATTCAATTTATTCCGATATAATTTGTGGCTAAGTAAATAATCTCGTGAACCGTGATTGTACTTTGATCTTATGCTACATTCCTTTGCTTACGAATATGGTCAGTTGCTTTCAGAAATTGCCTCTATATAGCGTCTCTGTCTTACGTGTGACATCATAGTTCAAAGCTGACGAGTGGACTCGGACACTAGAAATGACCCCGAGTTTCTTCCTATGTGCTGTGTACATCTGATGAAACAGATTCAACTCGTAGAGGTACCAAATTGCGGGGATGCTGACTGATTTTTCCCCTTGTTTCCAACAGTCCCAGAATTTTCCTATGGCATTACTATCGGCTGATTTAGAGGCGCCAGTCGAGAAGCGACGGGTGCGTGAGAGTTCATAAGAAGAGGAACGTGTGCATGCTGCCTGTGAACACGGATGTGGCCATCTTGGAACACGGGAGCTGTCCACAGCATACAGTCGTCATCATGAAAATGTAGAAGGGAGGACAATTACTGGTCATCGAGAATGTTGACGTGAACAGAAATTTTCGTTCACAGCACCGTGGGTAAATGGGTTCAAGTCACTGTACGAAAAAGGAAAACTGCACTTACAGGGGTGGCGGTTATTGGAGTGAGGAGATTAGTGTTTAATGTCCCATTGAGAACGAAGTCATTAGAGACGGAGCACAAGCTCGGATTAGGGAAGGTTGGAGAAGGAAACCGGCCGCGCCCTCTCGGAAGAACTATCCTGGCAATTGCTTTAAGCGATTTAGAGGAATGAAGGAAAACCTAAATAAGGAGGGCCGGACGCGGGTTTGAACCGTTATCCTCCCGAATGTGAGTCCCGTGTGCTGATGACTGCGCTACCCCACTCAGTGTCGGCGGTTCTTCTGCTGTGTGCAGCTGCTGCTGCTGCTACTGGCAGTTCGTTTCTGTTGGTCGTAACCAATCGGATGGCAGCATAGAAGAGCCAAAGAAAGTCGTTGAATCTAACGATTTGTTTCGGCGAAAAATACGAATTGGTGACTCTTCTTTCGAAATGGATAGAGCGAGTTGACGATTATTGATCTGGCTATTACGGCTATTGCGGTTTTCGTACGTACTTCTTGTATTAACGGTATGTTTTTCTCGGATTATGACAGAATTTCTCGGAATGTTGTTTCGTACCTGATCCATTCTCTCGCCTGCCATAACTAGTATTACTAGACTCACGTGTAAAAGGTACTCTAAGAAAGAAGAAAAATTCCTTTTGCCTCGTGGTAAAAACTAGTCAATTACATACCGAATTCCTGCTCATCTGGAAGCTGTAACTTAACGTACATTTGTGTTTATGTGTATTTGGCTATAATCAAGCAAGGTTAATGTACGCCATAGTGGACTTTTTATATTGCTTCTAGTCAGCAAAAACTGTTGTGTGTTTATCCAATTCAATACCTTTTAAGGCTTTTTCTCAACGTGCTTATGTGTTTTATACAGGTAGTTGTGTTTTCTTGCCATGCAGAAGTTTGCCATTTCATTACGGGTAAAAATTGTTGCCTTGAAAGGAGAATGTTGTAAAAGTTCGCAAGTCCTGCCTGGCGTGTGTGTTTGCCGTAAGTTAACTGGTAGAAATTTGTAAAAAATTTTTATATATTTTGGAAATGTTAATGTTATTAACTGTGAATGTCCCCCCGTGTGCATGACTCATGCGTTTTGGTTTTTCTATTTTGAGAACTTTTGTAAACAGGATTGTCTTTAAATGTTACAGACAAGATATATTCTGCGCCATTTAATGAAATGAATGAAATTCACCTGTAATTTAGCTGAGCTTGAAATATTATACAGCGTCGCGTTGTATACGTTAAATTGCTTGCCTGTACTTGCCTTTAACTGGCGTGAAATTTTTTATAATAATTTAATAATTTAAAAGTTCTTTCCTATCATAAATTATGACTTATATGTTAAATGATTGTTGGTTTTTTTTAAATATCGTGAAGTCTTGCACCAAATTTGAATAAAGAGTGTTAGTGAAAATTGTGTGTAATTTCACCAGTTATTCCTTGGCACCTACTTGCACTTTACATTTTGTGTACTGACTGAGATTAATAACCTTTGGTGAACCAGTAGTAATTTTACGGTTCAGGGAGAGTTTCTGCTGGAAAATTCAGCGAAGGTTTAAGTAGTTTTATAGGAATTTCAGAGAGCGAGAGCAGCCAGGCAGACGATAGCTCATCGCAGCTAAGGTAAATACTGCCTGCAGAGGTGTAAACTTATTGGATCGCCAGCTTGCGTCCACTGTAAACTGGAGCGACCTTGGGTAATCTTTTGCTCAACTTGTCACAAAACTAACCATCCTCCATAGACTTGATTATCATCCTAAAAATAGTACCAAACTGTGAACCAGAATCGGATGATTTATCGTAGTACTGGCCGACATCATAACGTAACCGTAAGAATAATTTTATAAAGAAACCTGTGTTTCTATGATATCTGTCAGTGTTAGATTTTGCACAGAATGGAGAATGTAATGTGTATGGATGAAGCTTTGCCCCTTTATTCAACAAAATGCTGCAGGCGAATCGAGACTTCCAACACATTTAGAAACTTTATACTAAGAAGACAAATATCACAGAAAGTAAATAAAATAATAATATAATAATCCTTATGGTATAGGTGTAGGGACAGTTCTCAAGCGGTCAATGGTAAGAGACGAACACATATGGTACACTAAGGTGATGAAACTCATAGGATACATCCGAAAATTGCGTAGGACCTCCTCTTGCCCGGAATAGTGCGGCAAGTCGACGTGGCATGGACTCAACAAGTCATTCGAAATCCCCTGCAGAAGTATTCAGCCATGCTGTGTCTCAGCCCATCCATAACTGCGAAAGCGTTGCCAGTGCAGTATTTTGTGTAAGAATGACTCCAGGATTATGTGCCATAATGTTCGATGACATTCCTGTCGAGCGAACCTGTTGGCCAGAACATTCGTTCGAATTGTCTGGAATGTTCTTCAAATCATTCCCGAACACGTGTGGCCTGGTGACACGGTGCATTGCCATCCACGAAAATTCCATCGTTGTCTGGCTGGAAATGGTCTCCGAGTAGCCGAACATAACCACTGGACCAAAGAACCCAGTTCTTTCCATGTAAACACGGCCTAAAACATTATGGAGTCACCACCACACTGCACAGAGCCTTGTTGACAATTTTGGTCCATGTCTTCGCGGGTTCTGCTCCACACTCGAACCCTACCGTCAGCTCTTTCCAGTTGAAAGCGGGACTCCATCTGACGAGTCCACGGTTTTCCAGTCGTCTAGGATCCAGACGATATGGTCACGAGCCCAGGAAAGGTGCTTCAGGCGATCTCGTGCTGACAGCAAAGGCGCTCGCGTCGGTCCATTAAGGTCACATTTCGCTTCACTGTCCTAACGGATACATTCGTCCTACGTCCCATATTCATTTCTGAGGTTGTTTCACGCTGTGTGGCTTATCTTTTAGCACAGACAATTCTACGCAAACGCCTCTGATCTCGTTCGTTTAGTGAAGGCCGTCTGTCACTGCGTTTTCGTGGTGAGAGGCAATGCGTGAAATTTGGGATTCTTGGCATACTATTGACACTATGGATCTCATAACACTGAATACCCTAACGATTCTCGAAATGGAATGCCCCATGCGTCTAGCTCCAACTACCATTCCGCGTTCAAGATCTCTTAGTTCCTTTCGTGTGACCATAATCACATCGGAAACCATTTCACCTGAGTACAAATGACAGTTCTGCCAATGCACCGCCATTTTATACCGTGTGTACGCGATACTACCGCTATCTGTATATACAGGGTGGTTCATTGATCGTAACCGGGCCAAATATCTCACGAAATAAGCGTCAAACAAAAAAAAATACAAAGAACGAAACTTGTCTAGCTTGAAGGAGGAAACCAGATGCCGCTATGGTTGGCTCGCTAGATGGCGCTGCCATAGGTCAAACGGACATCAACTGCGGGTTTTAAAATAGGAACTCCATTTTTTATTACCCATTCGTGTAGTACGTAAAGAAATATGAATGTTTTAGTTGGACCAGTTTTTTCGCTTTGTGATAGATGACGCTGTAATAGTCACAAACATATGGCTCACAATTTTACATGAACAGTTGCTAACAGGTAGATTTTTTAAATTAAAATACAGAACGTAGGTACGTTTGAACATTTTATTTCGGTTGTTCCAATGTGATACATGTACCTTTGTGAACTTATCGTTCATGAGAACGCATGCTGTTACAGCGTGATTACCTGTAAATACCACATTAATGCAATGAATGCTCAAAATTACGTCCGTCAACCTCAATGCATTTGGCAATACGTGTAACGGCATTCCTCTCAACAGCGAGCAGTCCGCCTTCCGTAATGTTCGCACACGCATTGACAATGCGTTGACGCATGTTGTCAGGCGTTGTCGGTGGATCACGATAGCAAGTATCCTTCAACTTTCCCCACAGAAAAAAACCGGGGACGTCAGATCCAGTGAACGTGCTTCGACGACCAATCCACCTGTCATGAAATATGCTATTCAAAACCGCTTCAACCGCACGCTAGCTATGTGCCGGACATCCATCATGTTGGAAGTACATAGCCATTCTGTCATGCTGTCAAACATCTTGTAGTAACATCGGTAGAACATTACGTAGGAAATCAGCATACATTGCACCATTTAGATTGCCATCGATAAAATGGGGCCAATTATCCTCCCTCCCATAATGCCGCACCATACATTAACCCGCCAAGACGCTGATGTTCCACTTGTCGCAGCCATCGTGGATTTTCCGATGCCCAATAGCGCATATTATGCCGGTTTACGTTACCGCTGTTGGTGAATGACGCTTCGTCGCTAAATAGAACGTGTGCAAAAAATCTGTCTTCGTGCCGTAACTTCTCTTGTGCCCCGTGTCAGAACTGTACACGACGTTCAAAGTCGTCGCCATGCAATTCCTGGTGCATAGAAATATGGTACGGGTGCACTCGATGTTGATGTAGCATTCCCAACACCAACGTTTCTGAGATTCCTGATTCTCGCGCAATTTGTCTGCTACTGATGTGCGGATTAGCCGCGACAGCAGCTAAAACACCTACTTGGGCATCATCATTTGTTGCAGGTCGTAGTTGACGTTTCACATGTGGCTGAACACTTTCTGTTTCCTTAAATAACGTAACTATCCGGCGAACGGTCCGGACACTTGGATGATGTCGTCCAGGATATCGAGCAGCATACATAGCACACGCCCGTTGGGCATTTTGATCACAATAGCCATACATCAACACGATATCGACCTTTTCCGCAATCGGTAAACGGTCCATTTTAACACGGGAAATGTATCACGAAGTAAATACCGTCCGCACTGGCGGAATGTTACGTGATACCACGTACTTATACGTTTGTGACTATTACAGCGCCATCTATCACAAAGTGATAAAAGTGGACGAACTAAAACATTCATATTTCTTTACGTACTAGACGAATATGTAATAAAAATGGGGGTTCCTATTTTAAAAAACCGCAGTTCATATCCGTTTGACCTATGGCAGCGCCATCTAGCGGGCCAACCATAGCGCCATCTGGTTTCCCCCTTCAAGCTAGACAAGTTTCGTTCTTTGTAGTTTTTTCGTTTGATACTTATCTCGTGAGATATGTGGCCCGGTCACGATCAGTGGACCACTCTATATACAGGGTGTTTCAAAAATGACCGGTATATTTGAAACGGCAATAAAAACTAAACGAGCAGCGATAGAAATACACCGTTTGTTGCAATATGCTTGGGACAACAGTACATTTTCAGGCGGACAAACTTTCGAAATTACAGTACTTACAATTTTCAACAACAGATGGCGCTGCATGTGATGTGAAAGATATAGAAGACAACGCAGTCTGTGGGTGCGCCATTCTGTACGTCGTCTTTCTGCTGTAAGCGTGTGCTGTTCACAACGTGCAAGTGTGCTGTAGACAACATGGTTTATTCCTTAGAACAGAGGATTTTTCTGGTGTTGGAATTCCACCGCCTAGAACACAGTGTTGTTGCAACAAAACGAAGTTTTCAACGGAGGTTTAATGTAACCAAAGGACCGAAAAGCGATACAATAAAGGATCTGTTTGAAAAATTTCAACGGACTGGGAACATGACGGATGAACGTGCTGGAAAGGTAGGGCGACCGCGTACGGCAACCACAGAGGGCAACGCGCAGCTAGTGCAGCAGGTGATCCAAGAGCGGCCTCGGGTTTCCGTTCGCCGTGTTGCAGCTGCGGTCCAAATGACGCCAACGTCCACGTATCGTCTCATGCGCCAGAGTTTACACCTCTATCCATACAAAATTCAAACGCGGCAACCCCTCAGCGCCGCTACCATTGCTGCACGAGAGACATTCGCTAACGATATAGTGCACAGGATTGATGACGGCGATAAGCATGTGGGCAGCATTTGGTTTACTGACGAAGCTTATTTTTACCTGGACGGCTTCGTCAATAAACAGAACTGGCGCATATGGGGAACCGAAAAGCCCCATGTTGCAGTCCCATCGTCCCTGCATCCTCAAAAAGTACTGGTCTGGGCCGCCATTCCTTCCAAAGGAATCATTGGCCCATTTTTCAGATCCGAAACGATTACTGCATCACGCTATCTGGACATTCTTCGTGAATTTGTGGCGGTACAAACTGCCTTAGACGAGACTGCAAACACTTCGTGGTTTATGCAAGATGGTGCCCGGCCACATCGCACGGCCGACGTCTTTAATTTCCTGAATGAATATTTCGATGATCGTGTGATTGCTTTGGGCTATCCGAAACATACAGGAGGCGGCGTGAATTGGCCTCCCTATTCGCCAGACATGAACCCCTGTGACTACTTTCTGTGGGGACACTTGAAAGACCAGGTGTACCGCCAGAATCCAGAAACAATTGAACAGCTGAAGCAGTACATCTCATCTGCATGTGAAGCCATTCCGCCAGACACGTTGTCAAAGGTTGCGGGTAATTTCATTCAGAGACTACGCCATATTATTGCTACGCATGGTGGATATGTGGAAAATATCGTACTATAGAGTTTCCCAGACCGCAGCGCCATCTGTTGTTGAAAATTGTAACTACTGTAATTTCGAAAGTTTGTCCGCCTGAAAATGTGCTGTTGTCCCAAGCATATTGCAACAAACGGTGTATTTCTATCGCTGCTCGTTTAGTTTTTATTGCCGTTTCAAATATACTGGTCATTTTTGAAACACCCTGTACATGGCTCTATTCCACGACTTTTCTCACCTCAGAGTAGACGCCCCATTCCTTCGCTTCTTTGACAAAGACGGCGGTTACCAACAAGGAAACCAAGTGTCTTACTCAGTTTGATACAAGAGAGAGAGAGAGGGAGAGAAAGCCCACACACATCGTTCAAGATTTTGCACAACTTCGTGGATAATACTGTAAGTATGAGAAGCTAGTGCAGGAAAGGTTCTTGAACAAGTCTTTAAACCAATACCATGCTAATGTGAATAATTTTGAGATATTCTATCAAGAATATTTATAACAAGAAAGAACACTATTCCTGCAGAAGCGCGAAAGCATGACTTCACATAAACCTTCATTTATACCACTATGTATCGTACTGTTAATTCAAACTTCTTCGTGGTAGCACCAAAAGCAAACCACAATTTTGCAGTAGAAGTAGCCCTATGTCCGCGAAATTTGAGACTATCCGCCTCACTGAAAATGTAGACCCACTTCACAAATGTTTCAGTAACATTCAGAAGGGAGTTCCATTTTCAGCGTCGGCTCTACTGTATAGACAGACAGGATACACTGAAACACTTACCAGGTGCTGCAGCAGCCAAATCAACGGCCTGCGCCGAGGAGGTAAGACGACTCTGTGGTTTCCGTGGCAACAGCGTCGGGAGCTCAACACTGGAAACAAACGCCGGTGCTCGTTCGTCAGCAGTAGCTTCGGCTACTAACATCTTTGGTGTTGAGGACTTCCATCATCAGGGATATGTGTAGTATAAAGCAGACACGTAATCTTTAAGGGATATACACTCCTGGAAATTGAAATAAGAACACCGTGAATTCATTGTCCCAGGAAGGGGAAACTTTATTGACACATTCCTGGGGTCAGATACATCACATGATCACACTGACAGAACCACAGGCACATAGACACAGGCAACAGAGCATGCACAATGTCGGCACTAGTACAGTGTATATCCACCTTTCGCAGCAATGCAGGCTGCTATTCTCCCATGGAGACGATCGTAGAGATGCTGGATGTAGTCCTGTGGAACGGCTTGCCATGCCATTTCCACCTGGCGCCTCAGTTGGACCAGCGTTCGTGCTGGACGTGCAGACCGCGTGAGACGACGCTTCATCCAGTCCCAAACATGCTCAATGGGGAACGGATCCGGAGATCTTGCTGGCCAGGGTAGTTGACTTACACCTTCTAGAGCACGTTGGGTGGCACGGGATACATGCGGACGTGCATTGTCCTGTTGGAACAGCAAGTTCCCTTGCCGGTCTAGGAATGGTAGAACGATGGGTTCGATGACGGTTTGCATGTACCGTGCACTATTCAGTGTCCCCTCGACGATCACCAGTGGTGTACGACCAGTGTAGGAGATCGCTCCCCACACCATGATGCCGGGTGTTGGCCCTGTGTGCCTCGGTCGTATGCAGTCCTGATTGTGGCGCTCACCTGCACGGCGCCAAACACGCATACGACCATCATTGGCACCAAGGCAGAAGCGACTCTCATCGCTGAAGACGACACGTCTCCATTCGTCCCTCCATTCACGCCTGTCGCGACACCACTGGAGGCGGGCTGCACGATGTTGGGGCGTGAGCGGAAGACGGCCTAACGGTGTGCGGGACCGTAGCCCAGCTTCATGGAGACGGTTGCGAATGGTCCTCGCCGATACCCCAGGAGCAACAGTGTCCCTAATTTGCTGGGAAGTGGCGGTGCGGTCCCATACGGCACTGCGTAGGATCCTACGGTCTTGGCGTGCATCTGTGCGTCGCTGCGGTCCGGTCCCAGGTCGACGGGCACGTGCACCTTCCGCCGACCACTGGCGACAACATCGATGTACTGTGGAGACCTCACGCCCCACGTGTTGAGCAATTCGGCGGTACGTCCACCCGGCCTCCCGCATGCCCACTATACGCCCTCGCTCAAAGTCCGTCAACTGCACATACGGTTCACGTCCACGCTGTCGCGGCATGCTACCAGTGTTAAAGACTGCAATGGAGCTCCGTATGCCACGGCAAACTGGCTGACACTGACGGCGGCGGTGCACAAATGCTGCGCAGCTAGCGCCATTCGACGGCCAACACCGCGGTTCCTGGTGTGTCCGCTGTGCCGTGCGTGTGATCATTCCTTGTACAGCCCTCTCGCAGTGTCCGGAGCAAGTATGGTGGGTCTGACACACCGGTGTCAATGTGTTCTTTTTTCCATTTCCAGGAGTGTAGTAACTAAACTATGGCGCGTTTGAGGTTTCGTAAGATATTGGTAGCCCCCGTGGCCCAGAGGCTTACGGAAAACGACAACAAATCGAAAGAAATATGACAAAAAATAGGAGAATCTGGTCCCGCTTCTGTAACTGTTAATCGAAACGTCCAAGGTCATACAACCCATTACACGAGTGACGAACTGCAACAGTCCGTCACACGGGCATGCGATCATGTCGTGTGTGAAAATATCGCAGTGACCGATTGCTGATCGCTGATCACATGGAAATTCCAGGCAGTGTGATGAATCAAATGCGGTGTGTGGTAATATGAATTTGCCTACCTGACAGGTGTGATTGTGTAGTTTTGTTTCGTTTCGTTTTGCTCACGTTCGAATAACAACTGTAAGGCAGACTTTATTGTTTTTCAGGGACCAAGAATCACTCTGAGAAGTGAAGCTGAGACTGGACGTGCCATTTATATTAAGAAGTAATACAAAATACACCTTCCGATTTTGCAGTGATTAACATTTTGAAGCTTGTGAGGTACAAGTGGAATAGATGGGAAGTTCATGGGAATAGTCACGATATACTGGGCGCCTTCTGATGATTTTGACTTATTTATGAAACACTCATACACATTATTAAAGTTTTTAATTTCTAAGCAGAAAAAGTACGGTAAATTGGGCATTTTAATTTAAATATTTAAACTAAATCTATTAGATAGCTATATTCAAGTCCCTTGCCATTTCAAATAATCTAACTGACTCACACATGTTATGACAAGACTTAATAGCCATCAACAGTGCTGCTATTGACGACATTACTGTAGATACATCTCAGTTGTAAAACAAATTCTTTAAATACTTGCATGTTAATTATGACACCAATGAATGAAAAAAGAATTGAGGACTAATAAACGGAAAATACTGTTAGCGTACTGGAAAAATGTTTGCAACCCGCTTGGCGTCAGTAAAAATGTAATACATTCCATAAAGTAACCTGTATGTTTTAAGAAAAGATTTTAATAATTTACAAATGCCTTTTTTCCAAGTATTCTCATGGCTAAGGTGATGAACTGCCATTGCTGCTACACACAGTAGTTCATTTTCCACTGCAGAACTTCACGCATTGGCGTTCGTAACACAGGTTAAAAATGCTTGGCAAATCGCTCGTGTGTGACAGTGTCATGTCTAGCGACCCATTCCAGCGGCATCGCATGCGACGGACTATTGAGTATTTGTTATCAGTCTTTAAGAAATTACTGGAGCGCACAGCCAGCCAATACTGTGCCTGGGTGTATTGGCCTCCTCAGTGCCCTAAAACTGTTAACTAAAATGTTACAGCTGTGTTCAACAGTTATACAAGCTCTGGAGAGGCGGTAATTAAAAACACATTGTCCTGCTGGCTGACTTCTTAAAGGATACGATTTCAACAAGATAGAACCCAGGGCATTGTCGTGGACGGCGAGCGTTCATCAGAGACAAAGGTATCGTCAGAAATTCCCACGGAAATGTGATAGGCCCGCCCTCGCACTCTATGTGCATAAATGATCTGATGCCTACGGTGAGAAGCAATCTGCTATTGTTTAGTGACGACGCTGTCTTATATGGGAGAGTATCATCCTTGATTAACTGTAAGAGGATACATGATTACTTAGTCGCAATTTCTATTTGGAGTGATTGATGGCAGCATGCTCTAAATATGGTAAAATGTAAGTTTATGCATATGAGCATACGAAAACTATCCTATAATGTTCGAATATAGTATTAGTGGTGTACTGCTTGACGTCGATTACATATCTAGACCTAACGTTGCAGAGTAATATGAAAAGGGACGCGCACGTACGGATGGTAGTAGGGGAGATGAATGGCCGACTTCAGTTTAGTGAGAGAACTTGAGAAAAGTGTAGTTCATCGGTAAAGGAGCCTGCTTATAGGACATTAGTGCTGCTCGAGTGTCCGGAATCCCCAAGAGGCGTGCTACAAGATTTATTACCGGTAGGTTCGATAGAGACGGAGATACTTCGTCGACTAAAATGGGACATTGCGAAAGCATTATCCCCGACGACAAAGTCCGGAACTCGAATAATCCTACCAGGGAATGCTGAAGGATTCGGGACGTGACCAGTTACCTGTTGTAGGGTATTACACAAAACTTCAGAAAATACACCTCTATCTTCGCCTATTGCAACCAACATCGGCGTAAAACAATTCATAATTTGCGTCTCCCATATCCAAAAGAACAATGATTTGCGTCCATTATAATTATAAAAAGGCTCTCTCTATTCGGTGAAGATGTGGGATAACATTCTTTCCAACAGGTGCGCCAAGACAATGAAGGAAATTCCAGGTGTCTTCAGAAGTCTGCTGTCACTCTGAGACAGTCGACTTTGTTTTGTAAAAACTGTAACCACCATTTTTCTTGAAAAAAAAAGCCCTCAAAGAAATTTAATTATTTACCCATTTTCAACACAGAGCTACTGCTATATCTTATCTGTTTCTATTGATGCATGTTTATTCGGAGATTTTCTTGTATTTAAGCATATTTGATACATGTGTGACTCGACAAAGGGAAAGTAGAACGGTAGCATTCGAAGTATAGTCACAATCAAAAGTTACCAACGTTTGACTTTCATTATACGAGAGGTGTTCAATAAATAAGGCAACACTTTTTACGTAGGCCAATATCGGTTGTAAGAATCCCGAATCTTTCGTGGGACGTCGTGAAATATTCCCATTCAGCTCTTGTGATTTCATAACCTTCCGATATGTGGTGGCACTATACGTAACCTTCAAAATGATGTCCGTAACGGAGTTGCGTTCCAGGCAGAGAGCTGTCATCGAGTTTCTTATGGTGGGAAAACCAGAGCATCACAGAGATTCATAGGCACTTGCAAAATGTCTACGGAGACTTGGTAGTGAACAAAAGCACGATGTCTCGTTGGGCGAGGCGTGTGTCATCTTCGCAGCAAGGTCGCGCTATCCTGACCGATCTCCCACACGCCGGCCGGCTGCACACAGTCGTGACTCCAATACTGGAACGTGAGGAAGTTTACCCTAAGCGGTAAAGTCACAGCGACGGTTTTCTGGGGCTTTGTAGGTGTTATTGTGTTTGTGCCCTCTCCCATGGTGAAACTATCATCTCTGAAGTATATTATATTACCTTCAGAAATATGAAGAAACGACTTCATCGTGTTCGTCGCCACCATTTAAGGATGCACTCCGTTGCTAGCAGTAGGTGGACGATGGGGAGATTACTGGTGCAGCAAGGCGTTGTCTCCGACGTCGACCAGTAGAGTGGTACCATTAGGGCACACAGGCCCTCCCAGTGAGGTGGCGTAAGGCCGTCCCATTGCACGTATATTATGTTGAAAATAGGGTTTTGCAGCCATAAGATTAGGGAATAATATGGTGTATTGGACTCCCGAATCAAATCAATCTGCGCTCAGAAAAAAATTGTTACCGTGACTCTATTACTTAAGAATAAATAGTATTTACAGAAGAACTGAAATTTGCAATGTTTAATTCAGGTTTTGTTCAAAAATTGTTCATTTTTAATGTGAAAGAGTGAGATGTAGTAATATCAAAAAAAAAAAAAAAAAAAAAGGTTTGTCGTATAGCGCTGGAGAACGAAAATTCCTCAATAAAAAGGTAAATTTAAAAAAGAAACGGAAAGCAAAAATACATGAGGCATCGCTTCGATACTTCGTCGAACTTATCTAGAACATATATCTGTTATTCATAAACAATTTTTGCATTTACCTATAATAACAGGAAACTTGAGTTCGATCATGATGAAGAATGTTCTATCGAGTACAAAATGGTTCAAATGGCTCTGACCACTATGGGACTTAACTTCTGAGGTCATCAGTCCCCTAGAACTTAGAACTACTTAAACCTAACTAACCTAAGGACATCACACACATCCATGCCCGAGGCAGGATTCGAACCTGCAACGGTAGCGGTCGCGCGGTTGCAGACTGAAGCGCCTAGAACCGCTCGGCCACCCTGGCCGGCTCTATCGAGTACAAAATAAAGACAATAATTATATATGTTCGTGCATGTAAACTGTTGTTTTTGTTGTGGTCTTCAGTCCAGAGAATGGTATGATGCAACTCTCCATGCTACTCTATCCTGTGCAAGCTTCTTCATCCTCCAATATATACTGCAACCTACATCCATCTGAATCTGATCAGTGTATTCATCTCTTGGCCTCCCTCTACGATTTTTACCCTCCACGCTGCCCTCCAATACTAAACTGGTGATCCCTTGATGCCTCAGGACATATCCTACCAACCAATCCCTTCTTCTAGTTGTGCCACAAATTACTCTTCTCCCCAATTCTATTCAATACCTCCTCATTAGTTATGTGATCTACCCATCTAATCTTCAGCATTCTCCTGTAGCACCACATTTCGAAAGCTTCTATTCTCTTCTTGTCTAAACTATTTGTCGTCCCATGTTTCACTTCCATACAGGGCCACACTCCATACAAATAGTTTTAGAAATGACTTCCTGGCACTTAAATCTATACTCGATGTTAACAAATTTCTCTTCTTCAGAAACGCTTTCCTTGCCATTGCCAGTCTACATTTTATATCCTCTCTACTTCGACCATCATCAGTTATTTCGCTCCCCAAAAAGCAAATCTCATTTACTACTTTAAGCGTCTCATTTCCTAATACAATTCCCGCAGCATTACCCGATTTAATTCGACTACATTCCTTTATCCTCGTTTTGCTTTTGTTGATGTTCATCTTATATCTTCTTTCAAGGCACTGTCCATTCCGTTCAGCTGCTCTTCCAGGTCCTTTGCTGCCTCTGACAGAATTACAATGCCACCCGCTCCCTGTATTTTACCCCTGCCACCTTCAGAATTTGAAAGAGAGTATTCCAGTCAATATTGTCAAAATCTTTCTCTAAGTCTACAAATGCTAGAAACGTAGGTTTGCCTTTCCTTAATCTATTTTCTAAGATAAGTCGTAGGGTCAGTATTGCCTCACGTGTTCCAACATTTCTACGGAATCCAAACTGATCTTTCCCGAGGTCGGCTTCTACCAGTTTTTCCATTCGTCTGTAAAGAATTCGTGTTAGTATTTTGCAGCTGTGGCTTATTAAACTGATAGTTCGGTAATTTTCACATCTGTCAGCACCTGATTTCTTTGGGATTGGAATTATTATATTCTTCTTGAAGTCTGAGGGTATTTAGCCTGTCTCATACATCTTGCTCAACAGATGGTAGAGTTTTGTCAGGGCTGTCTCTCCCAAGGCTATCAGTAGTTCTGACGGAATGTTGTCTACTCCCGGGGACTTCTTTCGGCTTAGATCTTTCAGTGTTTTGTCAAACTCTACACGCAGTATCACAACTCCCATTTCATCTTCATCTACATCCTCTTCCATTTGCATAATATTGTCCTAAAGTACATCACCCTTGTACAGACCCTCTATATACTCCTTCCACGTTTCTGCTTTCCCTTCTTTGCTTAGAACTGGATTTCCATCTGAGCTCTTAATATTTATACACGTGGTTCTCTTTTCTCCAAAAGTCTCTTTAATTTTCCTGTAGGCCGAACCTGTCTTACCCCTAGTGATATATGCCTCTACATCCTTACAATTGTCCTCTAGCTATCCCTGTTTAGCCATTTTCCACTTCCCGTCGATCTCATTTTTGAGACGTTTGTATTCCTTTTTGCCTACCGCATTTACTGCATTTTTATATTTTCTCCTTTCATCAATTAAATTCTATATTTCTTCTGTCACCCAAGGATTTCTACTAGCTCTCGTCTTTTTACCTACTTGATCCTTTGCTTCCTTCACTACTTCAACCCTCAAAGCTACCCATTCTTCTTATACTGTATTTCTTTCCCCCCGCAGTTTCTGCAGTTTTAATCTAGAGTACAAAACCAATAGATTGTGGTCAGAGTCCACATCTGCCCCTGGAAATGTTTTACAATTTAAAACCTGGTTCCTAAATCTCTGTATTACGATTACATAAACTATCTGAAAAATTCTAGTATCTCCAGGCCTCTTCCATGTATACAACCTTCTTTAATGATTCTTGAACCAAGTGTCAGCTATGATTAAGTTATGCTCTGTGCAAAATTCTACCTGGCGGCTTCCTCTTTCATTTCTTACACACATTCCATGTTCACCTTCTACGTTTCCTTCTCTTACTTTTCCTACTATCGAATTCCAATCACCCATGACTATTAAATTTTCGTCTCCCTTCACTATCTGAATAATTTCTTTTATCTCATCATACTTTTCATCAATGTCTTCGTCATCTGCGGAGCTAGTTGGCATATAAACTTTTACTACTGTGGTAGGCGTGGGCTTCGTGTTTATCTTGGCCACAATAATGTGTTCACTATACTCTTTGTAGTAGCTTAACCGCACTCCTATTTTTTATTAATTATTAAAACTACTCCTGCATTACCCCTATTTGGTTTTGGATTTATAACCCTGTATTCACCTTACCAGAAGTCTTGTTCCTTCTGCCACCGTACTTCATTAATTCCACTATACCTAACTTTTACCTATCCATTTCCCTTTCTAAATTTTCTAACCTACCTGCCCGATTAAGGGATCTGACATTCCCCACTCCGATCCGTAGAACGCCAGTTTTCTTTCTCGTGATAACGATGTCCTCCCGCTCAGAGATCCGAATGGGGGACTATTTTACCTCCGGAATATTTTACCCAAGAGGACGCCATCATCATTTAACCATACAGTAAAGCTGCATGCCGTCGGGAAAAATTACGGCTTTAGTTTCGCCTAGCTTTCAGCCGTTCGCAATATCAACACAGAAAGGCCGTTTTGGTTAGCGTTACAAGGCCAGATCAGTCAATGATCCAGACTGTTGCCCCTGCAACTACTGAAAAGGCTGCTGCCCCTCTTCAGGAACCACACGTTTGTCTGGCTTCTCAACAGATACCCCTCCGTTGTGGTTGCACCTAGGGTACGGCTATGTGTATCGCTGAGGCACGCAAGCCTCCTCACCAATGGGAAGGTCCATGGTTCATGAGGGGGGGATGTAAACTGTACTTGCATCAAAACTAATTGCTTTGGCTACATAGGAGCGCAGAAGTTACGCAATCAACTAATTTTGATTACTTATAAAATGCAATTTACATTCTGTAAGGATATAAAATACACAATGGACTAACACTGAAAGATGTGCGATTCTAATTATGTACAAAACAAACGAATAAACATACAAAACACAAAGAAAAATCGTCGACTCTTAGTTTCTGTATCATACATTCATTTATGTTTCCTTTCCTATCAGTGCTACAAGTACTACCGGTAATCCTACCATTTACTAAGTCAATAACACACATCAAAAAAAGTTTTGTGTCACCTCGGTTCCCAGAGCCCCTGAAGCCAGATGTTCACTGTCGATACTGTATCACAGACACAGTCCCTTTGACTGTTCAGAGATGTCACTAAACCCGCCCAAAGATGTAAACAAGCGTGCATGAGCAGCGCCTATTAGACGGATGGGGTCCAACAGCCGATCAGTTCCAGTCATTCCACCAGGAAGGAGGTATACAGCTCGTGTTGTCTGTTGTTCAACCATTCCTAAACCGTTAATACCGCGGTTCGATCGCGCCCGCATTGTTATTTTGTGCCAGGAAGGGCTCTCAAAAAGGGAAGTGCCAAGGCGTCTCTGAGTGAACCAAATCGATGTTGTTCGGACATGGAGGACATACAGAGAGACAGGAACTGTCGATGACATGCCTCTCTCAGGCCGCCCAAGGGCTACTATTGCAGTGGATGACCGCAACATACGGATTATGCCTTTGAGGAACCCTGACAGCAACACCACCATGTTGAATAATGCTTTTCGTGCATCCACAGTACATAGTGTTACGACTTAAACCGTGCGCAGTAGGCTGCATGATGCGCAACTTTACTCCCGAAGTTCATGGCGAGGTCAATCTTTGCAACCACGACACCATACAGCGCGCTACAGATGGGCCAAACTACATGCTGAATTTACCGCTCAGGCTTGGCGTCAAGTTCTCTTCACCGATGAGTGTCGCATATGCCTTCAACCAGACAATCGTCTGAGACGTATTTGGAGGCAACCCGGTCATGCTGAACGCCTTAGACACACTGTCCAGCAAGTGCAGCAAGGTGGAGGTTCCCTGATGTTTGGGGTGGCGTTATGTGGGGCCGACATACGCCGCTGGTGATCATGGAAGGCTCCGTATCTGCTGTACGATACGTGAATGCCATCCATCGACCGATAGTGTAACCATATCGGCAGCATATTGGCGAGTCTTTCGTCTTCATGGACGACAATTCGCGCCCCATCGCGCACGTCTTGTGAATGACTTCCTTCAGAACAACGACATCTCTCGACTAGAATGGTCAGTATGTTCTCCAGACATGAACCCTATCAAACATGCCTGGGATAGATTGAAAAGGGCTGTTTACGGACGACGTGACCCACCAACCACTCTGAGGGATCTAGCCGAATCGCTGTTGAGAAAAGGGACAATCTGGACCAACAGTGCCTTGATGAACTTGTGGATAGTATGCCACGACGAATACAGACATGCATCAATACAAAAGGACGTGCTACTGGGTATTAGAGGTACCGGTGTGTACAGCAGTCTGGACCATGGCCTCTGAAAGTCTCGCTGTATGATTGTACAACATGCAATGTGTGGTTTTCTGATCAATAAAAAGGGCTGAAATGATGTTTATGTTGATCTCTATTCCAATTTTCTGTACAGGTTCCGGAACTCTCGTTACCGAAGTGATGCAAAACTTTTTTTGATGTGTGAATATAGCGTAGCAAAACTACCGAACCATAGTTTTGGAAGAGCGCAACTCAGCTCCCAGTTCAGTCTATTCGCGGTTAAGCCCCCACGCTCTTTAACACTTGTTTTTCTTCTTTTTCTGAAAGCAGTTATTGTCAAAGCAGCGGCAACGTGCCTTTCGCGCGATCTCTTATGAGAACTCTCCGCTAGTGACTGAAAAACTATCGGGTTGACACGGTCTGGAGAGCACTAGAGCGCGTTCTTCCTCTAGCAATGTCGTGCAATTCTCTAGAGAGTAAACCTCGGCGAGGATGATTTGGAAATTTGTGGTAAGGCCTAATAGGACTAAACTGCTGAGGTCATCCGTCCCTAAGCTTACACACTATTTAATCTAAGTTAAACTAACTTACGTGAAGGACGACACACACACCTATGCCCGAGGGAGGACTCGAACCTCCGAAGGGAGGGGGAGGGGCGGGGGGGGGGGGGGGGGGGAGCAGCGGCCGGCCGGGGTGGACGAGCGATTCTAGGTGCTTCAGTCTGGAACCGCCCGACCCCTACGGTCGCAGGCTCGAATCCTGCTTCGAGCATGGATGTGTGTGAGGTCCTTAGGTTAGTTAGGTTTAAGTAGTTCTAAGTTTTAGGTGACTGATGACCTCAGATGTTAAGTCCCATAGTGCTCAGAGCCATTTGAACCATTTTGGGGAAGCCGAGCGGACCGCGACAAGACGCCCCAGACCGCGAGGCTACCCTCGCCGAGGATAACTATCAAATAGACGTAGTACTGAGAGTGGCTCTCGAGAATTAGTCCCGAGGTCTCTCAAGTGGATACGCACCTTTAGACTTATGGGAGTATATAAATTGATCTTTTTCTTCTTTTGTTGAACCTGACAACAATCACGACATGCAAACCGTTGTGCCTCTGTGTTATGACGCTTTGTTATACTCCAACACTGACCGGTAAGCACGTGACAGCGTGCGTTAGCTAATGTGTTCCAAAACGCCGCCCATAAAAACGGGAATTTTTCTGGGCTCATATTTCAGATTCTGTCGGTGATGGAAAGGTAGGGTCAAGTGCTAGGACTGCCTTACTGCTGCCATCCTACAGTGCAGGGTTAAAGTTTGAATATTACACACTTTCTCCAGCTTAGGCAAATGGAGCTAATCGGTTGGTTCTGATTCTATTAGATGTGGTCTACGGTGCGTCTTATGGAGGCATCATTTAGTTCATGGTTGGTTCCTGAGAAATCCAAAAAAATATATTTTTTGGGTACCAAAACCGAGCCGCGGTTTCCGAGACGGTTATGCACAGCAAATTGTTGAAACTTTTACTACATATTTCTAAGATATCGATCTTAAACATACTTGAAAATTTCCTAGATATCTTTACCCATTTTTGAGGAACAGAGGTTCAAATTTAACCTAGTTATACACGTAAAATGCGGCGTGAGGCAAAAATATAGTTATTAAAACATGCTATAAAGTGTCTCCGTTATCGTCAGAAGGATTCTAGGGACCCTATGTTGTTGCAATATTGACGCATATGCAATTTTTGTGCACATAGAATCCGGTCTGAGGTGTAAAATTAAATAGTTTTGCATTACTTCAATTTCACATAAGTAAACTATCGAAGTTTTACTGACCCATAAAGTTCTTTTATGTGAGTGACATGGCCTGCTGTGGTAGGGAAAAGACGAGAACCAGTGCAAGAATGCTCTTATCGGAGCACAAAAAGGCACATTTGCTCCTGTTTGTTAAAAGATTCTGACTGAAAAGTGGGGCCCCAACTACCTCATACTACCTTCCTCAGCACCTTTAAAAATGTTACCACAAATTTTGGCACTGAGAACTCATCCGCGCTTTTTTATGCTTAGACAGAAGGAGGTTTTGGCAGTGGGAAAGAGACGGAAAAGGAATAAACACTGGAACATAGTAGACAGTGGTTGTGGTATGACAAGAGCGAAGGAGACAGTGGCAGTGTGAGAGATAGAGAGGGACACAATGGCAGTGGACCAGAGCTGACATTGACAGTACAGTGCTAGGATAACAGTGAAGGAGACAGTGACAGCGGGAGAAGAATAAAGAGAAGGAGAAAGTGGAACTGGAAGTGGATGAGAACCAGTGGCAGCAAGAGAGAGTCTATGACAACGAGAACGAGGAAAAGAGAGAAAGTGACAGTGAGAAGAGACAGCAGCAATGGGAATCAATGAATGAGACAGTAACAGTAAGAGAGTGTAACACCCCTCCTGTTGCTTGTCTGGATTTTGCCTGTGTTCGCCCCTGTCAAAGAACTTACAGAGAAATCTGGATTGGAGATGTACGCAGGAATGGATAACGCTAGATTTAAATGTCGCCCTGTCACCCCTAATTAGTCTGCGGTGGTTGTGTTGACGATAAATCATACCTATTTAATTTTTGATTCCTAAGGGACTCCTGGCCCGCCCCGCTTCAATTACTCGAAAGCGTAAACTTAGTGGAAAGTAGGCGAGAGCACGCCCAGCGAGCCACTGCTCTGTTTTGTAAACACTTGTGGTTACACACCTGGAGACGCGCTGTCAGGCTGCCTCGCATATAATGCATTGACGCAAAATCTGATAATTACAAAATCGCGTAATTCTCCCTGTATTACATAGGCAGCGTACCGAAGCGTTTCCACAGACATTTCATACACCGTAATCGAGAGTATTACTCCAACAAACGACGACTAATTATCTAAAAAGCGACTGCGCCGCTGTCAGTCATTTTTATTGACCTAAAGTACTCGCAAAGTGATTATAGTCACGTTAAATGGACTCATGTAAGGGGCAAGACCGTTTCCACCTTACGAGAGAGCAGGAGGGAGACAGTGACAGTGAGAAGAAACTGTAGTAGGAGGACAGAACGTAGGAGACTGTGGCTGTGAGACAGTAGACAGTGACAGTTAGTGAGACACGAAGAAATAATGACAATAAGTGAGTGAGACTGGGCAAATGGGAGTAGATGGGTATAAGCAAATTACAGCGACGGACTAGTGAATGAGAGTTACAGTTACGGGAGCTCATGGAAATGAGAGGCGGGTTGCATGTTAGAAAGATCGTGAATGCATTCGCATGTCAAAATTTACGGAAAATTTTTAAAGGTGCTGAGCAAGGTAGAATGAGGGAGCTGGTACTCCATTTCTCTGTCAGAGCCTTTTAATAAACAGGAGTGTGGTTCAAATGGCTCTGAGCACTATGGGACTTAACTTCTGAGGTCATCAGTCCCATAGAACTTAGAACTACTTAAACCTAAATAACCTAAGGACATCACACACATCCATGCCCCAGGCAGGATTCGAACCTGCTACCGTAGCGGTCACGCGGTTCCAGACTGTAGCGTCTAGAACCGCTCGGCCACTCCGGCCGGCTAAACAGGAGTATATTCGCCATTTTTGTCCTTTGATAGTACCATTCTTTCACTGAGCTGAAGATTAGTAGTTTACAGCCGAAAATGGTCATTGCAAAATAACATTGCCGACCATCAAAATTGCAACACACAAGAGGGAAGTAAATATCAAAATGCTACTTACTGTGTGTATACAGTATATAACCGGCTGGGCATCGGGAGGACCTGAGCCTGGATGATACATAAGGATACGTCATTCGATGCTGCTTCAACTTTATACCATAGTTTATGAATTATAGTGGCTGGTAAGTGCTTCTGTGCCAGTCTGTTGGCAGCCTATGACCAAATGTTTCCGCCGGCCGGGGTGGCCGAGCGGTTCTAGGCGCTGCAGTCTGGAACCACGCGACCGCTACGGTCGCAGGTTCGAATCCTGCCTCGGGCATGGATGTGTGTGATGTCCTTAGGTTAGTTAGGTTTCAGTAGTTCTAAGTTCTAGGGGACTGATGACCTCAGAAGTTAAGTCACATAGTGCTCAGAGCCATTTGAACCAAATGTTTTCAAAGTGTGAGAGATATGGAGAATGTATTGACCAAGCAACCACTGCATCGATTTATGTCAGGACAATTGAGTTACCATATGGTCTCGGATTATCTTGCTGACCTCATGCAGACCTCGAAGACGGTGAACAGCCACCAATCTTAACACGTCAAAACTTGCAGAGGTGATCCTGTTGTGTAATAAGTGGCGCTGGATGCTGGGCAATGTTCATTCACGTTAGAGGATAGTTCGATCATGATGCTGCATGTAGAACGGAGATTCTTCTGAACAGAAGACATGCTGCTATTCCTGTGTCCAGTGCTGCCGTTCGACGCACCACGCCTCTCACTGTTAGTGCATTAAGGGAAGCCCCAAAAATGGTCCACACACTGGCAGACCATGGTGCTGCAGACGCAGTCGCAAGTGTGGATACTTGTGTCCCTGCAAATTAGCCAATTTCCTGACTCACCGTATGTGACCTGGCTGTATGATTTTGCGTGGTCATACGTACAGAATGTCTGTACTCTCCAGTGATAGTCGAATGCGTCCGTTCAGATCGTACGTGGCGTTGAGTACGGGAGTCGCGAATCAATCTATTGCATATTCGATGGCTGTCGTTGCTTCCCGGCCAGCGCAGGGGGTAACATAGCGGAATGATAAATCACACTGCCGAAAGGCCACAATCGTGCCGCTGTTGACTCTCAACTTGTGGTGCCAGACATACCTTCTTACACTAAGCACAGCGCAACACCTTACAAACAACCAAATTTCAAATGCGGCTTATCAGTGTGAAATCCTCGTAGTCTTTCTTTACGTATAGAGTGTAGATCGTGTTGGTATTACCTACATTTGTGATGAGCACCTGCTTAGCCGCTTGTTTGTCCGTCTTTGGAACAAAATACATCACTGATTCTGCATGTCAGGGATCCGACTGTTTGTTGGTAGGTTTGTGGAGCTATGTGGCATTAGATGTCTATGTACAGATCATGTAATTCACGAAAATAACGGGCCGCTGATATGCGATCCGCGGTGATGGAGCCCGATAGCGACCCGGATCGGTTCCATACGATTCACATCATGCGTATTTGGTAGCCGAGACATCAACTTGAGTTCACTGCAATGCTCCTCAAACCACTGTAGCACGGTTCTGGCTCCGAGACACTGACAATTATACTGCTGAAATATGCATCGCCGGCTGGAAAGATATCAAGTATGAAAGGATGCAGATAGTTTGCAGCTGTCAGCGTGTTTCCGATTACTACCACAGGTCCCATGTGAGCGCAAGAGAATGTCCCCCACAGCATAATACTGCCCCCACCAGCCTGCATCCGTGGCGCGCTGCAGGTTTCGAGTCCCCATTCGCCTCGATGGCGTATCCATAGATCGTAGGTCGA
The DNA here is from genome assembly GCF_021461395.2 of Schistocerca americana. NCBI lineage: Eukaryota > Metazoa > Arthropoda > Insecta > Orthoptera > Acrididae > Schistocerca > Schistocerca americana. Next base: position 192,439,649 of record NC_060126.1, read on the forward strand.
ATCCCCATGGTCCCGCGCCCATTGTAATCGTAACTGGCGATGTCGTTCGGTCAGCATTTGAACATGTAGGGGTGGTCTGCTGCGGAGCTCCACGTTCAACAATGTACGATGACCGCTGTGTTCCAAAACACTTGTTCGTGCACTAACATTGTGCTCTTTCTGCAGAAATGCCACAGATCACCAGCTACCCTACTTTACAGAGCGGACAAATGTCCGAACTCCACGTTCTGTGAAGAGTCGTGGACTTACAACAATTTAGCGCCTAGTGATAGTTTCACTTCCTCTTTCCATTGTTGCTCACAACATTAGCAGTGAGCAGTCGACCAGCTTCGCCATTTTCGAGATACTCGTTCACAGACTCAGCGTAACAATAATCTGCCCTTTGTCAAAGTTGCTTACCTCAGTGGATTTTCCCATCTGCAGCCCATATCTTCGTAAGGGTGATCCCCCATCTGGTCCGCTTACATACTTTTGTTATGGTGCCGAGTGATCCCCCGTGCGTGTCTGCTCCGCTTACATACTTTTGTTACGGTGCCAGGTGATCCCCGTGCATGTCTGCTCCGCTTACATACTTTTGTTATGGTGCCAGGTGATCCCCCTTGCGTGTCTGCTCTGCTTACATACTTTGGTTATGGTGCTGCATGGCCACAACGCCACCAGCCGGCATTCAACGTCGCAGTGGGCAGTAATCATAATGTTTTGGCTTTTTCAGTATATTTAGGCGAGCTATGTGGTCGCCTAGGGTTGGTACTGAGGAGAGGTTAATATGCTTGCTTGATTGAGTGCGAGTCGGCGGGACGTGGGTGTCGCGTTGCCACTCCAGATGAGCTCAGGTACCAAGCCAGTCAGTGTGGCCAGAAATTAATAGTCCCAAAGTAGGGGAAGCTGCATGTCGGTTGCACAAGTGGAGCGTACAGTGGACATATCCCGTAATAAAGCAAATCTCAATACATCTGCGACATCAGAAAAATGAGGCGCATCCAATGAAACAATAATATTTTCAACAACTTAAAAAACTACAGTACTTAATGAAACTTCCTGGCAGATTATAACTCTGTGCCAGACAGAGACTCGAATTCGGGACCTTTGCCTTTCACGGACAAGTGCTCTATGACTGAGCTATCGAAGCACGACTCACGATACGTCCTCACAGCTTCAGTTCTGCCAGTACGTCTTCTACCTCCCAAACTTCATACAAGCTCTTCATTTTGTAGAGCACTTGCCCGCGAAAGGCAAAGGTCCCGAGTTCGAGTCTCGGTCCGGCACACAGTTTTAATCTTCCAGGAAGTTTCATATCAGCGCACACTCCGCTGCAGAGTGAAAATCTCATTCTAAAGAACTTAACATTGTACAGTGACTCAGTATTTTCACAATGAACCTTAGCATCAACAACTTTTAAACACTTTGTGCGATTTCAGCAAATGATATCTCAGATGATAGCATTGTACCATAGCTATCATCTTCGAAATCTAAACCTTTGCATTCATTTTATTTATGATTTACTAGGTTTCTAGACCTTTTTCCTTATGGAAATGGTTGTCAGAGCATCTAATCCCCCTACAGTAATAGAATAAGTGCACTACATGTCATACTTGTGTAGTTACTTAAGAAATATGTAAACCTTTTAACGTTATTTAAATACATTTACAGCCAATATGAGAAAACCAAAGTTATTTACACCACTATTGAAACGATTGCCAAAAGACGCTTCTATCAAGAACGCATAAATAATTCTTTAAACAATATTTAACGATAATTCGTTGTTATTTAATGTGAGTTCACTTCCATAAGAATAATAGCTTATTTATGTATGAAAAAACTATTATTTGTGTTGTGCATTTTTAACTTCACGCGGCGTAATTAATAGTCCATTAAGCCGGCCGGTGTGGCCGTGCGGTTCTAGGCGCTTCAGTCTGGAACCGCGAGACCGCTACGGTCGCAGGTTCGAATCCTGCCTCGGGCATGGATGTGTGTGATGTCCATAGGTTAGTTAGGTTTAAGCAGTTCTAAGTTCTAGGGAACTGATGACCTCAGATGTTAAGTCCCATAGTGCTCAGAGCCATTTGAACCAATAGTCCATTAAACTTCGGGCATGCAACCGCGCAAATAAAATTTCCTCCGCTGATATTTCGGCCGCGTATCGCCCGGCCATCATCAGAATGAGTCACAAGAATCCGGCTCTTGGGGTAATTATACTGCAGAAAAGTCGTCATGGTGTCACCGCCGCCGATCATACATCGATAAGCAAATCGAATGTCTGTACGCCTTCGCCACAGGCGGCGCATGAGTAAGCGTATTTCTTTGCCGCGACCAGCATCTTTGACCCTGCATGCGCAGTACTGCCGCGGTATACCATGTAAGACCGAACTTGGCATCTCAGTCTTGTGACTCACTCTGAGGATGGCCGGGCGATACGCGGCCGAAATATCAGTGGAGGAAATTTTATTTGCACTGTTGCATGCCCGAAATTTAATGGACTATTATTTACATTTATTGGACATGAGCTGAGTGTAACCGAATGTTTATAACATTTCTTCATTTAAATGTTGTTTTTGTGGTGCGTGTGTGTATGTGTTTTGTCTGTTGTTTCAGGCATGTCCGACAGACACCATTTTTGGCCTAGCAACATTGTGTCTGGATGGCTTAATGATCAGAACGTCTGCCTAGTAAGTAGGAGACCCAGCTTCAAATCCCGGTCTGACACAAATTTTCAGCTTTTCCAATTGATTTCAATCAATGCCCGCTCGCAGCCAATGTCTGTGTTTTCTTTGTGTCTGATTGTTGTAATAATTAATTTCGTGCAGAAGGTGCTCAAGTTGAGTCAAAGTCAAGTCTGTAGAACATAGCAATGATGTATTTTTCGTGGGGATGGCCTCCAACTAATAAGAGGTACACAGTGTGGGAACACTGCTGAAGGGAAGACAGACACTTTTGAGTGGTACACTCAGAGAGCGATTCTGGGCACTTTTACGGTTGATTGGGAAGACAGCAGGCCTGCCTGTGGTAACGTGTGTTATTTAGTCGTGAGTCGTGTTGGTGATAGATTGTGGGCGGCGTAAGCCCGCTACAATACTTTCACTTTGGGAGGGACTCTAGTTTCCGCCCGATCTGAATGTGCTCCAGTGCAGAACTTCAACATTTTCCGCTTGGTGTTGTGTAGACTGTCGTTCTGAGCTCTGAATTATTTTGAACTCGTGAATGTTTCGTGTAATGTGATAACTAAATGGACTTAGTTTTTTGCAAAGAAAAAAATGAAATGAGCGTATGGCATCGTTGGCCGGGAGGCCCCTATTCAGGGAAGTTCGCTCGCCAAGTGCAAGTCTTATTGCATTTCACGCCGCATTGGGTGGCTTGCACACCGGTGATGAGGATGAAATGATAACGAGGACAACACAACACCCAGCCCCCCGAGCAGAGAAAATCTCCAACTCAGCCGGGAATCGAATCCGGGCCAGCTTGCATGGGAGGCGAGCACGTTACCAACCAGCTAAGCTGGTGGACAGTTTTTTGTAAGTCTTCGGTGACTATTTAGCTTTGGGATTCTGCTATCATCCTCGTAACGCTCTCAATGTAAGTTCATTGCATTGTATACGGTTATTTTTCAGTCTGTGTTATAACTAGTATCGAAGGACCACTTTCCGTCTATTTGAGATTCACTTCTTGAATATACATAATGCTACAGGAACCTCAGATGACGTCTGCATTAATTACTGGCGTTAGTATAGTAGATCTGACTGGACGATGTCAGCTGCAGATTATTATTTGCAGCGAGTTAGCTTCTATGCAGATGTGTTGCGCTTCGACCTTCCGACATTGTCGAGCTGTTTATTTTAAACACCTAAGGTGTAAGTAACATTAGGTAATGTCGCAGTTGGTTCGCTCGTCTGGAATGCTGGTCAGGGAAACTACTCGCAAGCGTAAGACCCATTATTGGCAACAAGCACAATAAATGAAGAGAAAAGTACCAGTTCTCCAGCTGCAGCCTTTCCAAACCGATGTGTATGGCGGAAGCTCACGGTACAAAGAATTAGCCACTTATAGAGAAATAATTACAAGCATCATTTAACGCTATGTCGTTCCGCCCCTGGACTGGATGACCACCTGGATTCGGTTATCAAATGAGTCTACAAGGTTGTGCAGGTACGTCGCATCTCGGTTTAGCCATTCGCTGAGGATTTTGTCGCGCAATTCCATAAAATTGGCGGGATACTGGTGTCGGTGGCGTTTTAGGCGGTGTTCCAACATGCCCCACGGTTTTCCCATGGGCTGCAAGTCAGGTGATGTTGAAGGCCAGTCGAGATGTAATAGGGTGGGAAAGTGTTCAGCAAAACCAGTCACACATTTCTCCAACCCGCTGAACTTCGGTGTTATTCTCTTGAAAAACAGGTGTATCAGTAGCATACTCGTCACGCAGACTGACTTATCTTCCGATTCATGCAAGTGGTCACCTTACTGAGCGGGGCCAATTCATGGTAAGAAACCCTCCCCCCTCTCCCCCCCCCCCCCCCAAAGAATCACAGACCCACTTCCGACTTGCACCTGACCTTGCACACACTGAGGTTGAAATGCTTCATTTGGCCTCCTGGTGCCCTCGACGGCGTGCATCACTTGAATATAGAGGAAAAACGCAATTCGAAGGGCCGCATAACGCTCCGCCAGTCAGCTCTTGCCACGTCCAGCCCATTGGAGACGAGCAGCTCTACGTACCTGTGTGATCAACGACCGCTTGCGAGGTGACAGACTCCTAATGTGCATTTCCTGCAGTTCCTGTAGCAATCTTCTCTCGCTAAAAGGTGGGGATGGACCTTCATTCATTGCCTGAAGCAAATGGTTCAAATGGCTCTAAGCAGTATGGGACTTAACATCTGAGGTCATCAGTCCCCTAGCCTTAGCCGGCCGGAGTGGCCGAGCGGTTCTAGGCGCTACAGTCTGGAGCCGCGCGACCGCTTCGGTCGCAGGTTCGAATCCTGCCTCGGGCATGGTTGTGTGTGCTGTCATTAGGTTAGTTATGTTTAAGTAGTTCTAAGTTCTAGGGGACTGATGACCTCAGAAGTTAAGTCCCATAGTGCTCAGAGCCATCTGAACCAATCCCCTAGCGTTAGAGCTACTTGAACTTAACTAACCTAATGACATCACACACATCCATGCTCGAGGCAGGATTCGAACCTGCGACCGTAGCAGCAGCGCTGTTCCAGACTGAAGCGCCTAGAACCGCTCGGCCACAGTGGCCGCCTTGTCTGAGGGAATTCCTGTCGGGTTTGGAGGCGATTGTGATTCAAAAGATACACTCCTGGAAATGGAAAAAAGAACACATTGACACCGGTGTGTCAGACCCACCATACTTGCTCCGGACACTGCGAGAGGGCTGTACAAGCAATGATCACACGCACGGCACAGCGGACACACCAGGAACCGCGGTGTTGGCCGTCGAATGGCGCTAGCTGCGCAGCATTTGTGCACCGCCGCCGTCAGTGTCAGCCAGTTTGCCGTGGCATACGGAGCTCCATCGCAGTCTTTAACACTGGTAGCATGCCGCGACAGCGTGGACGTGAACCGTATGTGCAGTTGACGGACTTTGAGCGAGGGCGTATAGTGGGCATGCGGGAGGCCGGGTGGACGTACCGCCGAATTGCTCAACACGTGGGGCGTGAGGTTTCCACAGTACATCGATGTTGTCGCCAGTGGTCGGCGGAAGGTGCACATGCCCGTCGACCTGGGACCGGACCGCAGCGACGCACGGATGCACGCCAAGACCGTAGGATCCTACACAGTGCCGTAGGGGACCGCACCGCCACTTCCCAGCAAATTAGGGACACTGTTGCTCCTGGGGTATCGGCGAGGACCATTCGCAACCGTCTCCATGAAGCTGGGCTACGGTCCCGCACACCGTTAGGTCGTCTTCCGCTCACGCCCCAACATCGTGCAGCCCGCCTCCAGTGGTGTCGCGACAGGCGTGAGTGGAGGGACGAATGGAGACGTGTCGTCTTCAGCGATGAGAGTCGCTTCTGCCTTGGTGCCAATGATGGTCGTATGCGTGTTTGGCGCCGTGCAGGTGAGCGCCACAATCAGGACTGCGTACGACCGAGGCACACAGGGCCAACACCCGGCATCATGGTGTGGGGAGCGATCTCCTACACTGGCCGTACACCACTGGTGATCGTCGAGGGGACACTGAATAGTGCACGGTACATCCAAACCGTCATCGAACCCATCGTTCTACCATTCCTAGACCGGCAAGGGAACTTGCTGTTCCAACAGAACAATGCACGTCCGCATGTATCCCGCGCCACCCAACGTGCTCTAGAAGGTGTAAGTCAACTACCCTGGCCAGCAAGATCTCCGGATCTGTCCCCCATTGAGCATGTTTGGGACTGGATGAAGCGTCGCCTCACGCGGTCTGCACGTCCAGCACGAACGCTGGTCCAACTGAGGCGCCAGGTGGAAATGGCATGGCAAGCCGTTCCACAGGACTACATCCAGCATCTCTACGATCGTCTCCATGGGAGAATAGCAGCCTGCATTGCTGCGAAAGGTGGATATACACTGTACTAGTGCCGACATTGTGCATGCTCTGTTGCCTGTGTCTATGTGCCTGTGGTTCTGTCAGTGTGGTCATGTGATGTATCTGACCCCAGGAATGTGTCAATAAAGTTTCCCCTTCCTGGGACAATGAATTCACGGTGTTCTTATTTCAATTTCCAGGAGTGTATGAAACGCGTTTCCGCTCCTTCTCAGGATCTTCTTGCTACCATAATTATGGTGCCGTGTTCCGTGGCTACGTGTGTTACACCACTGCTTGTAGACACATCGAATAGTCCGCCGCGAAACACCAACAAATCCAGCAACTTCACACAGCGAGCCCCGCCAAACACGATTGCATCTGTTTGCCACCCATTTGCTTCCCGCGGAGTGCATCCTTCATTGAGCCAAACATATGGAAGTCGGAAGGTGCGATATCTGAGCTGTAGGGTGGGTGAGGAAAAACAGTCCAGTGAAGTTTTTTGATCTCCTCTGGGGCGCGCAAGCTAGTGTGCGGCCTTGCGTTGTCACGGTGAAGGACGACAGGATGAAGTCGTTTCTTCTGTTTCCTGAGAGTAGCACAACACGCTTCCGAGGTGGTCGTTGTGCCGTGAGGGAGGACATCAAACAGAATAACCCCTTCAGTGTCTCCGTAGACCATCGCCTGACCTTATTTGCTGGGAGTGCAGCTTTGAACTTTTTCTTCGGAGAGATAGCGTGGCGCCACTCCATAGATTGCCGTTTTCTTTCCGGTTGAAAGTGATAAAGCCATGTTTGATCGCCTGTCATGATATTCGACAAAAAATTGTAACGATCAGCGTCGTAACGTGCAACCAATTCCGCACAGATGGTCCTTCGTTACTCTTTATGGTCTTCTGTTTGGTGGCGAGGGACTCTGCGTCCACACATCTTGGAGTACCCCAACTGGTGGATAAATGTGTCTGGACTACCAATAGAGACGTCCAGTTGCGTAGCGAGGTGTGTGATTGTCCAAGATGCTACTCCAGGCGGGTGCAAAATGAATGTGCGCAACGGAAAATATTAAACGCTAAAATGAAGATTTGGCCCTGTCTCACTACCCCCTGAAGCAGATCTTAGGATCTCTTAATGGACTTAAACATATAAATTACAATCTGAACATAAATTAATGATGAAGGCAACTAATCCTACTAAATGATAAACGTTGTTACTGCTTATATATTTACTGTAGATTAAAAAATCCCTTTATATTACAAAGTTTACATTTCCTAAGTAAAATTACTGATCAATCGCCCAACTCTGCCCCCTATTGTGACTGCGCGGTCTAATATCAATATCGCGGAATGACTGATGTCATCTGCGTAGCAAACAATAGAAGACACTACTTTGAAATATGATCTACGGCGGTGTGGAACCTAACGTGATCGCAGCTGTTTAGCTTTTATAGCCCTAATAAGCCGAAGCAGTTTACGATGTCACCGTATGTGCCGGCCGGAGTGGCCGAGCGGTTCTAGGCGCTACAGTCTGGAACCGCGCGACCGCTACGGTCGCAGGTTCGAATCCTGCCTCGGGCATGGATGTGTGTGATGTCCTTAGGTTAGTTAGGTTTAAGTAGTTCTAAGTTCTAGGGGACTGATGACCTGAGATGTTAAGTCCCATAGTGCTCAGAGCCATTTTTGAACGTTTCATTTCCACCGGCGTTCCAACCTCTAGTAGGAAAGGCAGTGATTCATTACGCCGTTTTTGTAATAAAGACACTCTGTCACCTTTCATGCAATAAGCTTTAACAATTATTTACAAGACGTACATGACAATGTCAGTCTCCTTTATACATATGCGATGTACAACCTATCACATGACACCTAATTATATTTTTAGATCACGGCAAAGTGCGTGGGTGAGTGCTTGTAAGGTGAGAAATTATAGTCACCTTACAATTGTGATCCGTCGATCACCTCGAATGAGAGTGTCCGAACGTTCCAGCACTGCACGAGTCACAGCTGCGTGAGAATGGCCGGGACGAGGGAGATCGAACTGGTTTGCGCGACCGTGTTGCGATTATGACGGACGCCTCGCCCAACGAGTGACCGTGCTTTTGTTCGCGGCCAGATCGTAGATATTCTGCAAGCGCTTACGAATATCTGCGATGCTCTGGCTTTCCGTCAAACTAATCTCTATGGCAGTTCTCTGCTTGAAAAACAACTCCGTTATAGACGCCTTTTTGAAACCATAGGAGCTGAAACGCGAATATTCCACAATCTCCCACAGCAAATTCGGCATATTTTCAACCGAAACTGGCTTACAAAAAAAAAAGGTTGCGTTACTTATTTAACGGCCCTCGTACAATGCCCGCTTGAAACATAACTCTCTCACTGATCGTTACTTATGCTCACGCACAGCACACTTGAGCGAGGACCACGAAAAGACAAGCGGCAGCGCGTACGTCACGAAGGTAGTCCTGAACTCGCTCGCTCGCTCAGCTCAGCAGACAAAATGCGTTTCTAAACCTGTTAACTCGCAGCTGGGCGTGTAAGTACTAACTAGAATTGCATCTTCCACGGGAATCTGCTATTATGAAGACTTACTGATCAACAGTACTACAGCGAAATTTAAGATCAATACTCGATATAAATGGTATAATGGCTTGTTTACAGCATTTAGTCTCTTTTGCTTAACAGTACTCATTACATGCTGGAAGTGGTGCCTTATGCAACTGATAATAATTTTAGCATGATTTTATTTTATTGTACGCTAGTACAGCCGTAACAAATTATAAGTAGGCCCATGGACTTCTACATCTACATTTACATCTACATCCATACGCCGCAAGCCACCTGACGGTGTGTGGCGGAGGGTACCTTGAGTACCTCTATCGGTTCTCCCTTCTATTCCAGTCTCGTATTGTTCGTGGAAAGAAGGATTGTCGGTATGCCTCTGTGTGGGCTCTAATCTCTCTGATTTTATCCTCATGGTCTCTTCGCGAGATGTACGCAGGAGGGAGCAATATACTGCTTGACTCCTCGGTGAAGGTATGTTCTCGAAACTTCAACAAAAGCCCGTACCGAGCTACTGAGCGTCTCTCCCGCAGATTCTTCCACTGGACTTTATCTATCATCTTCGTAACGCTTTCGCGATTACTAAATGATCCTGTAACGAAGCGCGCTGCTCTCCGTTGGATCTTCTCTATCTCTTCTATCAACCCTATCTGGTACGGATCCCACACTGCTGAGCAGTATTCAAGCAGTGGGCGAACAAGCGTACTGTAACCTACTTCCTTTGTTTTCGGATTGCATTTCCTTAGGATTCTTCCAATGAATCTCAGTCTGGCATCTGCTTTACCGACGATCAACTTTATATGATCATTCCATTTTAAATCACTCCTAATGCGTACTCCTAGATAATTTATGGAATTAACTGCTTCCAGTTGCTGACCTGCTATATTGTAGCTAAATGATAAGGGATCTTTCTTTCTATGTATTCGCAGCACATTACACTTGTCTACATTGAGATTCAATTGCCATTCCCTGCAGCATGCGTCAATTCGCTGCAGATCCTCCTGCATTTCAGTACAATTTTCCATTGTTACAACCTCTCGATATATCACAGCATCATCCGCAAAAAGCCTCAGTGAACTTCCGATGTTATCCACAAGGTCATTTATGTATATTGTGAATAGCAACGGTCCTACGACACTCCCCTGCGGCACACCTGAAATCACTCTTACTTCGGAAGACTTCTCTCCATTGAGAATGATATGCTGCGTTCTATTATCTAGGAACTCTTCAATCCAATCACACAATTGGTCTGATAGTCCATATGCTCTTACTTTGTTCATTAGACGACTGTGGGGAACTGTATCGAACGCCTTGTGGAAGTCAAGAAACACGGCATCTACCTGTGAACCCGTGTCTATGGCCCTCTGAGTCTCGTGGACGAATCGCGCGAGCTGGGTTTCACACGATCGTCTTTTTCGAAACCCATGCTGATTCCTACAGAGTAGATTTCTAGTCTCCAAAAAAGTCATTATACTCGAACATAATACGTGTTCCAAACTTCTACAACTGATCGACGTTAGAGATATAGGTCTATAGTTTCTGCACATCTGTTCGACGTCCCTTCTTGAAAACGGGGATGACCTGTGCCGTTTTCCAATCCTTTGGAACGCTACGCTCTTCTAGAGACCTACGGTACACCGCTGCAAGAAGGGGGGCACGTTCCTTCGCGTACTCTGTGTAAAATCGAACTGGTATCCCATCAGGTCCAGCGGCCTTTCCTCTTTTGAGCGATTTTAATTGTTTCTCTGTCCCTCTGTCGTCTATTTCGATATCTACCATTTTGTCATCTGTGCGACAATCTAGAGAAGGAACTACAGTGCAGTCTTCCTCTGTGAAACAGCTTTGGAAAAAGACATTTAGTATTTCGACCTTTAGTCTGTCATCGTCTGTTTCAGTACCATTTTGGTCACAGAGTGTCTGGACATTTTGTTTTGATCCACCTACCGCTTTGACATAAGACCAAAATTTCTTAGGAATTTCTGCCAAGTCAGTACATAGAACTTTACTTTCGAATTCATTGAACGCCTCTCGCATAGCCCTCCTCACACAACATTTCGCTTCGCGTAATTTTTGTTTGTCCGCAAGGCTTTGGCTATGTTTATGTTTGCTGTGAAGTTCCCTTTGCTTCCACAGCAGTTTTCTAACTCGGTTGTTGTACCACGGTGGCTCTTTTCCATCTTGGCACATACTCATCTAACGCATGTTGTACGATGGTTTTGAACTTTGTCCACTGATCCTCAACAATATCTGTACTTGAGACAAAACTTTTGTGTTGAGCCGTCAGGTACTCTGAAATCTGCTTTTTGTCACTTTTGCTGAACAGAAAAATCTTCCTACCTTTTTTAGTATTTTTATTTACGGCTGAAATCATCGATGCGGTAACCGCTTTATGATCGCTCATTCCCTGTTCTGCGTTAACTGTTTCAAATAGTTCGGGTCTGTTTGTCACCAGAAGGTCTAATATGTTATCGCCACTAGTCGGTTCTCTGCTTAACTGCTCAAGGTAGTTTTCAGATAAAGCACTTAAAAGAATTTCACTGGATTCTTTGTCCCTGCCACCCGTTATGAACGTTTGAGTCTCCCAGTCTATATCCGGCAAATTAAAATCTGCACCCGGAACTACAACATGGTGGGGAAATCTACTCGAAATATTTTCCAAATTATCCTTCAGGTGCTCAGCCACAACAGCTGCTGAGCCAGGGGGCCTATAGAGACATCCAATTTCCATGTCTGAGCCTGCTTTAACCGTGACCTTCACCCAAATTATTTCACATTTTGGATGTCCGTCAATTTCCTTCGATACTATTGCACTTCTTATCGCTATAAAGACGCCTCCCCCATCACTGTCCAGCCTGTTTCTGCGGTATACATTCCAATCTGAGTTCCCATCATTATAGGACTAATAACAGTGAGATTCCATAATAGCGGATTCCAGTAGAAGATGCAGTTTTCGTTTCTACGGACACGCCTAGTTACGAGTTAAAGGTGTAGAAACGTTGTTTTTCTGCTGATTTGAGCGAGCGAGCGAGCGCAGGACTACCTTCGTGACGTACGCGCCGCGGCCTGTCTTTCTCGTTGGCCTCGACGGTTGAGCACGTGACGTGATCAGTGCCCCATGTGTAAAGGTTCAACTTTTCATTTGTGCGTGCTCACTGTGGTGACTATCTTTATCGGGTGAGCTTATTTCACAAATGTGTATGGACAGCTTTCACAACATCGCAAACGGATCGGGTTACAAACGTGCCGATTGTTGAAAAGTAGGGCAGTGGAGTAACACAGTAAACAAAAGACCTTTCACGGCCACAGCAAGCGTTCTGGCAACTGTTGACGTTACAGCGGGGCACCAAGGGCGGCCCGCCTATCGGCCGGTAGTGTCTGCAGGGAATCAGCTGGAGCGGCGCGGTGCGGATCTTGGGGAATCGAAAGTTTTTCCGAAAGCGGCGCCGCTGTTTTCTGCTGTTCGGCGACGCTCCGTTTGGCAGCTGAGCTGGGGTCCGTCCACTTTCCCCGCGGGCAGCGCCTTCCGCCTCGCTTGCGGCGCTTCATTACGGCGGTTTCGCGGTGGGGCCACGCGACCTGCCGTTTAACGGGCCACCTGCGGGCGTACCGCCTCTGCCGCTGCCGCAACCACTTGGACACCCTGTGGACCCACCAAGCTGACCGCGCCACTCATGCGTGTTGGATAACACTGTGCTATAAACTTTTTGTTGAGGATTTGTAAATTACTTACATTTGGAACTTCTACCATTATTTAGACATAGTGTGATGAAAAACAGCTATTAAAATGAATACTTTTGTAAAGCGAATTCTTTAATTTCGCGTTCTTCATACATCCGATTTTCAATTTTTTTTATCTTGTTGGTACACATGTTCCTGGTGTATGTTTGCATTTTCAGCTGTTCTGCATTTTTAATTTATTGTTGGTAGTCGGAAAGATTGTACCTGTTTTCGAGTCTCGCCGAATTTTTACTTTCCAAAAAGATGGATAAAAGAATAGTCATTAAATTTTGCTCGAAAGTGCAGCACCACTTTCGAAATGTTGGCTGTGGCTTTTGGTGTATCTACTACGAGCAAGACAAGAGTTTACAAGAGGTATAAACATTTCACAGAGGCTCGAGAAGAGGGTGAAGACGACGACCACCCTGGACGCCCTAGCACATCAGTTACTGACGACAATGTGGAAGAAGTAAAAAAGATGGCTGGCCGGGGTGGCCGAGCGGTTCTAGGCGCTACAGTCTGGAACCGCGCGACCGCTGCCTCGCGCATGGATGTGTGTGATGTCCTTAGGTTGGTTAGGTTTAAGTAGTTCTAAGTTCTAGGGGACTGATGACCTCAGAAGTTAAGTCCCATAGTGCTCAGAGCCATTTGAACCATTTTTTGAAAGAAGATGTTTCTGGGAAATAGCCGAATCACTATCAGTGATGCTGTTGATGACGTCGGCGTATCCCTTGGCTCACGCCAGCAGTTTTTTCGGATGTTTTGCACATGAAACGTGTGGCAGCAAAGTTTCTTCCGAAATTGCTGACTTTCGACCAAAAACGACGTCGCATATACATCGCTCAGAATTGCTGAATGAAGTCGACAACGGTCCATGACTTCTAAAGGACTTTATAACAGGCGAAGAGACGTTGGCACACGGGTATGACGCCGAAACCAAGTCTCACTCATTCCAATGGAAACTGCCTAAAGAGCCAATGCCAAAAAAATTCGATAACTTCGATCACATTTGAAGGTTCTTCTCATTGATTTCTTCGATTACAATGGGATGGTGCATCTTGAGTCCCTGCCTTATGGTCGTACGGTCAGTAAGGAATACTACGTGGGCATTATGCGCCGTTTGCGTGAAGCAGTCCGAAGAAAACGACCAGAATTGTGGCAAAACCATTCGCGGCCATTGCATTGCGATAATGCTCCCGCTCACTTCTCAATGGTTGTTCACGATTTTTTGGCAAAAAAAACAAAACTTTAACGTTGCCTCAGTTACTATATTCGGCCGACATGGCACGCTGCAATTTGCTTCTATTGCCGAGGCTAAAGAAAACCATGAAAGGACTTCGTTTCGCCACCATTGATGAGATAAAAACATAATCGCTGAACGAGCGAAAAACCATACCGAAAACTGAGCTCCAGAAGCGCTTCCAAGATTCGAAAAACCGCTGGCACAGGTGTATTATATCTGAGGTGGATTACTTTGAATGGGACAAAATTTTCGTTACTTTTTGATCGCAGATGGTATGTCTCCTGTTTTATACATGGTGTGGTACAAACACAGGCCGATTTGGATATAGCGAAGTACGTCGATGGTTTTATTGTAAAACATTTTCAATCACGACAAAGAAACACTAGAATACTGCCATTTCACGCCCTGTTCAACTTCTGAAAATGATGTCTTGTAGGCGGCCACCGTTGTTACGTTGATACACAGACAATCTACTACGTAAATCGTTCACGGATGCATCTGTCTAGCAATATTTCTGATTTCTGTACGAATGGTGTCTTTTACGAGGGCCACTCCAAAAGAAATGCACGCTATTTTTTTAAATCCATCTTTTATTCTACATGTTTGAAAGTTTTACAGTGTGTAGATACATCCTTTAGGAACAACATTTTCATTTCTCCACATAATTTCCATCCCTCTCAACTGCCTTACGCCATCTTGGAAATAGCGCCTGTATACCCACACGGTAAAATTCCGATCCAACCTGTCGGAGCAACTGTTTGGCAGTGTGCACAAGGGAGCCATCATCTTCAAACCTTGTTCCACGAAGAGATTCTTTCAGTTTTCCAAAGAGATGATAGCCACATGGAGCCATCTCAGGACTGTAAGGCGAGTGTTTCAGTGTTGTCAATCCGAGTTTTGTGATCGCTTCCATGGTTTTTTGACTGACATGTGACCGTGCATTGTCGTGCAACAACAAAACATCCTGCTTTTGCCGATGTGGTCGAACACGACTCAGTTGAGCTCGAAGTTTCTTCACTGTCGTCACATATGAATCAGAATTTATGGTGGTTCCACTTGGCATGATGGCCACAAGCAAGAATCCTTCACGCCCGGGTTCCCGGGTTCGATTCCCGGCGGGGGTCAGGGATTTTCTCTGCCTCGTGATGACTGGGTGTTTTGTGATGTCCTTAGGTTAGTTAGGTTTAAGTAGTTCTAAGTTCTAGGGGACTGATGACCATAGATGTTAAGTCCCATAGTGCTCAGAGCCATTTTTGAAGAGTCCTTCGGAGTCGAAAAATACCGTAGCCATAACTTTTCCAGCAGAAGGTGTGCTTTCGAATTTTTTTTTTTTTTCTTGGGTGAATTTGCATGATGCCACTCCACTGATGGCCTCTTTGTCTCTGATAAAAAATGATGCAGCCATGTTCATCACCTGTCACAATTCTTCCAAGAAATTCATCTCCACCATTCTCGTACTGTTCCAAAAGTTCGCTGCATACCGTTTTTCTTGTGTCTTTGTGAGCCACTGTCAACATCCTGGGAACCCACCTGGCACAAACCTTTTTTAATGCCAATTCTGCAGATACTTCCTTCCCCTATCCCAAAGTAGCGTGACAATTCGTTCACTGTGATGCGCCTGTCAGCAGTCACCAATTCGTTAACTCTTTGCACATTGTCTGGAGTGTGTGCAGTACGAGGCCTGCCGCTGCGAGGACAATCCTCAATATTGCCGTGCCCGCTTTCATCACGTAACCTGCTTGCCCACGCACTAACTGTACTGCGATTGACAGCAGCATCTCCATACACCTTTTTCAACCTCTTGTGGGTGTTTCCCACTGTCTCGTTTTCACAGCACAGGAATTCTATGACAGCACGTTGCTTCTGACGAACTTCAAGTATAGCAGCCATCTTGAAGACATGCTGTGACGGCGCCACTCACGGGAACAGGTTGAAATAAGTTTGAAAACAAGCGGGAAGGATGTATCTACACACTGTAAAACTTTCACACATGCAGCATGAAGACTGTATTTTTACAAAAATTGTGTGCATTTCTTTTCCAGTGACCCTCGTAGTTCCGCAGTTGTGTGTAGACCACTAGCATACATCCTGTGTTCCAGGAACCACCAAAGTAAGTAATCATAGAACGGCACGTATGGAGATCTGGGAGACCATTAGATGTCCCCATTCCATGAAATGATTTGGTTACCAAATACTCTGGCAGCTGCTGCCATTGAAATTTGAGCACCATTTTGCTGAAAGCAATATCGATTTGTACGAAACTGAACAATATCAGGTTCTAGGAATGTGTCAACCATGACAGCAGACGGCTGAGATGTGACTGATTGCTCGTCCACGTTCAACCTCAAAAAAGAAAGAGGCCGTTATGCACATTGAACAGACATCACACCATTCTGCGAGTTTTTGGTTGTGTAAGCTGCGTTGATGGAGTTCGTGGGTATTATCTTCGCAACAGTAACGGCAAATTTAAGAAGCGTTCATTGTCCCTAAGTTTAGTCAACAGTTCAACAGACCGAATCACTCGCTTTTCGTAATCACTTTCATGTAATTGTTACACAGTCTGTATCTTGTACGGTTGCAACTGTAAATCATTTACTAAAATTCTGTGCACATTACATCTGGATATTTCAACCACTGCCGCAATTTGTTTCACAGAACGCTTTGGACTGTTGGTTACAACATTTTGCATCCCCGCTATTCGTTCCTATGAGCGACAACTTCTGGACCTTCCTTGCAAGTTCAGCTTAAGTGTACTTCCTGTTGCTTCAAAGTTTTTCACTCATAACGTGACTGCATGTGCGGATGGTACAGGACAAAGTTTGAAATGACGACGGTATTTCCCTCTAGCAGCAGAACACGGTCAACGTTTCTGTGAAAGTCCTTCACAGCCCACTCTGATGCTCCGTTTCAGCAAATGGCGTAATTACTTGAAACAAATTACAGATACTGAGTGCTGCCAAAATACCATTTCGCTTTTAGAGACTAATTAACACAGCTCGTTCTTCAGCCACACCCTGTACTTGCTAGCAGTCAGTTTAATGGCTTACCTGTGAATCGAAACAGTGATGGGAGCTCTTGAAAGTTAATACAGCTGCTCAAAAACTGTTTTTCTCCAACCTTATGATCTGACATTTTTTCTAGTTTTATTTCTTTCTTTTTTAGCGTAATCCGCTTTCTCAGTACTCTTTTGACAGAAAGAGATTGCTGCTTACAATCGCCTATTCTTACAAGAGTGCCGCGCCTATCTGTCGTCACCGATATCGCCCATATTTATGTTATATATAGGGCTTGCCGAGAAATGAAAGTGACAGACGTAGGAGCTCCATATGGGCAAGTGTGTAGAGAAAAACGACATTTTGAACACGGATCGGTCGAGACATGAACCGCTTACGTAAACATTCTGCACGGAACCACTTTTTTATTTTCAGTTTTATGTTATTAGCAATTCAAATAAACCGAAATAATGCTCGGTTTTTTGTATTCATTAGAATTTTCATGTTGTTGTTGTGGTCTTCAGTCCAGAGACTGGTTTTATGCAGCTCTCCATGCTACTGTATCCTGTGCAAGCTTCTTCATCTCCCACTACTTACTGCAACCTACATCCTTCTGAATCAGCTTAGTGTATTCATCTCCTGGTCTCCCTCTACGATTTTTACCCTCCACGCTGCCCTCCAATACTAAATTTGTGATGCCTTGATGCCTTGATGCCTCAGAATATGCCCTACCAACCGATCCCTTCTTCTACACAAGATGCGCCACAAATTTCTCTTCTCTCCAATTCTATTCAAACTCCTCATTAGTTATGTGATCTACCCATCTAATCTTCGGCATTCTTCTGTAGCACCACATTTCGAAAGCTTCTATCCTCTTCTTGTCCAAACTGTTTATCGTCCACGTTTCACTTCCATGCATGGCTACAATCCATACAAATACTTTCAAAAAAGACTTCCTGACACTTAAATCTATACTCGATATTAACAAATTCTCTTCTTCAGAAACTCTTTCCTTGCCATTGCCAATCTACATTGTATATCTTCTCTACTTCGACCATCATCAGTTATTTTGCTCCCCAAATAGCAAAACTCATTTACTATTCTAATACCCGCAGCATCACCCGATTTAATTCGACTACAGTCCATTATCCTCGTTTTGCTTTTGTTGATGTTCATCTTATATCCTCCTTTCAAGACACTCTCTATTCCGTTCAGCTGCTCTTCCAGGTCCTTTGCTGTCTCTGACAGAATTACGATGTCATCGGCGAACCTCAAAGTTTTTATTTCTTCTCCATGGATTTTAATTCCTACTCCGAATTTTTCTTTTGTTTCCTTTACTGCTTGCTCAATATACAGATTGAATAACATCGGGGAGAGGCTACAACCCTGTCTCACTCCCTTCCCAACCACTGCTTCCCTTTCATGCCCCTCGACTCTTATAACTGCCATCTGATTTCTGTACAAATTGTTAATAGCCTTTCGCTCCCTGTATTTTACCCCTGCCATCTTCAGAATTTGAAAGAGAGTATTCCAGTCAAGATTGTCAAAAGCTTTCTCTAAGTCTACAAATGCGAGAAACGTAGGTTTGCCTTTACTTATTCTATTTTCTTAGATAAGTCGTATGGTCAGTATGGCCTCACGTGTTCCAACAGTTCTACGGAATCCAAACTGATCTTCCCCGAGGTCGGCTTCTACTAATTTTTCCATTCGTCTGTAAAGAATTAGCGTTAGTATTTTGCAGCTGTGACTTATTTAAATGATAGTTCGGTAATTTTCACATCTGTCAACACCTGCTTTCTTTGGGATTGGAATTATTATATTCTTCTTGAAGTATGAGATTATTTCGCCTGTCTGATACTTCTTGCTCGCCAGATGGTAAAGTTTTGTTAGACAGGAAGATTTGGGATTGCAAATAAAGCTCTAGCTACAGGAGAACAAATTCATTAAATTAATTGACTCTTGTGGGTATAAACAAATTCATAATCGAGAGAGGAGATTTTTCAAGATGAGAATGAGTTGTGATGTGCAGTATTAACATGATACCGCTCAAATGCACTCCGCTACTGCAGCCCTCCGATGTCTATTTTCGTCGTCAGGTAAATAATTTGATCAAAAAGTTTTAAAACTTCTCTTAGCTCATCGAGAGAAGAAAAGAAATCGCATCCCAAGAAGACTACATCAAAACACAGTCCACAGTACATAACCGGGTGTCCTCTCCTTTATCTGACGAAATTATGAGATACGCACGATTTTCTGCCGAAGATTGTGATGAGTGTGAACCTATTTATGATAGTGAACCAAGATGCTTTTCTACAGAAACTTTAAAAGTACCATTTAATTGTAAAAATTCTACTTTATAACGTGTGCAAGATGCTGAAATAACTACCGCTTCCCCTGTTTTTACAATGAATGTCACCCCACCACCGTAAAATGTAAAATAATGAAGTATCTAATTTTATACATACCGTTCTCATGTACACCTTAATATCCCTTCCTGGAAATTTATTTGCAATCGCAAATTTCCCATTGCGTTTCCTTTTCATACCCTTTCTGAAAGTATTAATAAATACAATATATTGAACATTATTTCACTTTACTCGTAGTGTAAGTAAAAGAACTGCAGATAAAAAGAAATAAAAGAAAACAAGGTTTTACACTCAGACTTGATCCCATGACCCCCGGATTATCATTATGTACTCTTCCCGCTGCTTCAACCGCTGCCTGGAAACTACCCAAACGTAATCTACCAGTACATCGCTCATGGCGCGCCCGACCCTCGCCAAAAATGCTATTTCTTGGCTGTATAGCGCTTCCATCTGTGTAACATTCATTTCAGGGCAAGCCCATCACATACTATAAATCTGGACGAAATCGGTGATGACGCGTAGACGCGGTCCTCCTGTAGTGTAGTTCAATAGAGTGTCGTGCCTGCAGTAGTGAGTAGGACAGCACAGCTTCTGTACACATTGTTCAGTCTGCGTACGTGTCTGGAAGAGTAATTTCTATCTTACGCCGTACGTGCATTGTCACTTTAAAAGGCGGCCGCTTTGTCGCGCGATCGTCCTTCGAAGGCTAAAACGCGCACCCGCGCGCCACGAGTATGTCACTTGTCAACTCACAGATAATCATAGCCGACGAGTGGTACATCTCTGCAGACAGGAAAGGGCAGGCATCTCTTGTGGAAACGCCAGAGCTTTGACTGGTACCGGCCAATCAGAGCTCTCGGCGTGCATTTTTCGGCTGCACGTATAAAGCACTTTCCTCCTGGTCAGCGCAACGAGCAGAAGTGATCTCTACATCTTTGTACATACCCTGCGAGGCTACTGTACGGTGCGTAGAGGGATATACCAGCTAACACTGTTAGTCATTTCCCTTCATGTTCCACTGGCAAGAAGAGCTAAAGACGAACAACTGTCTAAATGTCTCTGTACGAGCCCTAATTTCTCGCAGCTTATTTTCGTGGTAGTTCTACATCTACATCCTCATTTATACTCCGCAAGCCACCCAACGGTGTGTGGTGGAGGGCACTTTACCTCCCTTTCCTGTTCCAGTCGTATATGGTTCGCGGGAAGAACGATCGCCGGAATGCCTCCGTGCGCGCTCGAATCTCTCTAATTTTACATTCGTGATCTCCTCGGGAGTTATAAGTAGGGGGAAGCAATATATTCGATACCTCACCCAGAAACGCACCCTCTCGAAACCTGGACAGCAAGCTACACCGCGATGCAGTGCGCCTCTCTTGCAGAGTCTGCCACTTGAGTTTGTTAAACATCTCCATAACGGTATCACGCTTACCAAATAACCCTGCGACGAAACGCGCCGCTCTTCTTTGGATCTCCTCTATCTCCTCGGTCAACCCGATCTGGTACGGATCCCACACTCATGAGCAATATTCAAGTATAGGTCGAACGAGTGTTTTGTAAGCCACCTCCTTTGTTGATGGACTACATTTTCTAAGGACTCTCCCAATGAATCTCAACCTGGCACCCGCCTTACCAACAATTAATTTTATATGATCATTCCACTTCAAATCGTTCCGTACGCATACTCCCAGATATTTTACAGAAGTAACTGCTACCAGTGTTTGTTCCACTATCATATAACCATACAACAAAAATCATTCTTTCTATTTATTCGCAATACATTACATTTGTCTATGTTAAGGGTCATTTGCCACTCCTTGCACCAAGTGCCTATCCGCTGCAGATCTTCCTGCATTTCGCTGCAATTTTCTAATGCTGCAACTTCTCTGTTTACTACAGCATCATCCGCGAAAATCCGCATGGAACTTCCGACACTATCTACTAGGTCATTTATATATATTGTGAAAAGCAATGGTCCCATAACGCTCCCCTGCACCGAGCGAGCTGGCGCAGTGGTTAGCACACTGGACTTGCATTCAGGAGGACGACGGTTCAATCCCGCGTCCGGCCATCCTGATTTAGGTTTTCCGTGATTTCCCTAAATCGCTCCAGGCAAATGCCGGGATGGTTCCTTTGAAAGGGCACGGCCGACTTCCTTCTCTGTCCTTCCCTAATCCGATGAGACCGTTGACCTCGCTGTTTGGTCTCTTCCCCCAAACAACCCAACCCAACTCCCCTGCGGCACGCCAGAGGTTACGCAAGATGGGCGTTGGCGGCAGTACAATCGTTCTGCACTCGGTCTCATACGTCGGTTCTCTTAACTACTGCAATAGTGCCTCGCGAGAAGAGCGTCGTCTTCTCTCCAGCGATTTCCATTCGTGTTCACGAAGCATCTGCGTAATACTTCCGTGCTGATCGAACCTATCGGTAACAAATGTAGCAGGCCACCTTTGAATTCGGGTTCGATTCCCCGTGGGGTCAGGGATTTTCTCTGCCTCGTGATGACTGGGTGTTGTGTGATGTCCTTGGCTTAGTTAGGTTTAAGTAGTTTTAAGTTCTAGGGGACTGGTGACCATAGATGTTAAGTCCCATAGTGCTCAGAGCCACTTGAACCATTTAAACCACCTTTGAATTGCTTCGATGCGTTCCTTTAAACCAAACTGGTGGCAATCGAATAGTGCTCAATAATGGGCCGCACTAGCGTTCCATATGTCTTCTCCTTTATAATAAATGAGCCGGCCTGTGTGACCGAGCGGTTCTAGGCGCTACAGTCTGGAACCGCGTGGCCGCTACGGTCGCAGGTTCGAATCCTGCCTCGGGCATGGATGTATGTGATGTCCTTAGGTTAGTTAGGTTTAAGTAGTTCTAAGTTCTAGGGGACTGATGACCTCAGAAGTTAAGTCCCATAGTGCTCAGAGCCATAATAAATGGGCTACACATCCCAAAGCGCTCCTAATAAAACGAATTCGAGCATTCGGCTTCCCTACTGCCAGCCTGATATCCCCGTAGCATTTCATATTGCTTCGCTACGTTACGCTTACGTATTTAATCGATGTGACTGTTTCAAGTAACACCCTACTAATGTCGTACTCGAGTGCTGCACGATTGTTTTTCCTACTCCTCCGCATTAACCTACATTTTTCTACATTTAGAGCAAGCTGCCATTAATTACATCAATTACAAATTGTGCCTAAATCATCTTGTATACTCCTACAGTCACTCAACGGCGGCTCCTTCAGTACACCGTAACGGCATCAGTAAACAGCCGTAAATTGCTGCTCACCGTGGCCGTCAGATCATTTATGTACGTACAGGGAATAAGAGCGGTTCTATCACACTTCACTTAGACGTTTGTTTTCTGTATTCTGCATTTGACCAGCATAATGATGAGACTGCAAGAAGCTGCGAGTATTCGGTTTGTATTTACATGACTGCAAATCACGAAGGTACTGGGGTTGTGTAAAATCGTGTTCTTTCCACGTTGCAATTTGCATTCGGAATTCAGGGGAAAATGTAATGTTTGTTATGCCTTTGTTCTCGTTCCTAATCTTATCAAATCGTTTGGTGATCGGTACCCGTCTCTGAGTTAACCATCCGTAAATTCTATTGACTTACAACTAGATTCTCTCATTTGCAAGGGTTTTTTTTCAGAAGTGTGTAAATTATTTTTACTTAATTTTCCATTATGATCTTCAGAGGGGATGTTAAACGCTCTAATCTGATTCTTGTGTTTGTTAATGACGTTAATTTTGTATACCTTATTATTCGTAGATTACGCTGGATCTATCAAACCTTCAGGCTTCGTGAATTCGTTACCTTACACCCTTTCCTTTATTCACAAATCCCCAAGTGTACCTTACCTCATTTGTTCAGGGACTACGCTATGTGCGTTAACAGTGCTTGCATTTATCTTCTGTAAGAACTTTCCAGTGGTTTAGTTAGGGCGTCACCAATGCAATTCTTCCAGATATACGGTAGCTGTGATGGTGTCATCATAAGTCATAGATTCCACCACACAAGCTCTCCCTTTATCAGATTATTACGTCGCATAGGGAACATACGACAAATATATTTATCATGGACAAATGGAGCCCCTAAAGCACAGTTTTAATGCACTTTGTAGCGGTATAGTATGAAGTTCGAAGTCAGTATTCTGGTTCAAAAATCACTCGTGTTACTTCCGAGTGTAGAGGAATGTTGGTCGAGGATGGAAACTGTCGGGATGCTTCGTGTGAACTCGTCCGATTTTCCCAAGAGATTTATTATTTCCTGTTACAGCCCCAGTTTCTGTCGGTCTGCATCACCGGGTCCCACAATGCTGAGGACACCACTTTGCTATCTGCAAAACGGCTTGGCGCGGAATGGCTGCCACAGCAACCCATGCGACGCCCTGCGGTGTGTAGGCCTTGTATGGCTGGGAAGTTGTGACGATGTCTGGAGGCGTCAGCAGTTGACTCAGCGGTCTGCGTCCCTGTTGCCTCAGCACTGCTCGAAGGGTGGCCCGCTGTCTGCTTCCTCTCTAGCGTGGCTAAGATTGCGGCGACAACAAGTGCTCGCGATCTGGCGTCCGAATCTGCGGCCCTCCCCTTGGGATCCCTCCAGCATGTGTTGGGAGCCAACAAGCGAGGTGCTGTGTGGCCAGCTGCTGGCTGGCTGCGGAACCCGCATTGGCCTCAGAGGGCCGAACCAGCAACCCGCCGTGGACTGGTACGGTGGCACATCATCTGCTGCTGTGTTTAGCTGGTGGTTTACACGCCCTGCCATCCAGGAGAGCTGTCACACTTGAACGCCTTGTTAGTGAACTGGCGTCTATTTATACGGGGCTCTGTGCCTATGTTTTGCTAACGCACCACTCCGAGTCATGTACTCATAACACCTGGGTTCGGCCAGTGGGCCCCTTCTGCCTTTAACTTGCACCATGCAAACCGCTGTGTTTACTCTTTTCAGCGAGCCTACGGCCCTATGGCCTCCATTGTACTTCCCAACCACTGGTAGCGTAACTTACTGTCAACAAGCCCGCGACTCACTGTAACTTGTGCATTCCGAAATATTACCCATCTTTAACGGTGGTGCCGCTACACGAGTAACACCCTCCCCCCCCTCGCAGCTACCCCCATATCTCCTCCCCCCCCCCACTCCCAACGCCCACCCAGCCATCGCTACACATTGCATAAGTTTTGCCATCTCCAAAACTTATTGTCTGACTGCATTATTAATTGGTCATATATAGTGGTTAGAGGTATATTTCAGGGCAGAAACCAGGTTAATATCCTTACGCCTATGAACACTCGTGTACAATTTCAAATGGAGTGGCACAATCAAAAGCTTAAGACAATGATGCTTGTCAGCACCAGAATGATGCCCGCCAAACAGGTGTCATTCTGGCTCTCAGCTGATTTAGTGAGATACAAAGCACTGGAATATGCTTCACAGTGGTCGCTCTCGGTCGACAATACTGGATGTTGATCACTGCCTACCAGCTACAGCTTGTAGATAGCCTTGGAAGAATGTGGGAGGTCTGTATCGAGAAAGCCAGTAGGCATCCTTCTGTACACGTTCAATTTTGTCTCTAGGTGTCTATTACGAGCAACAGTGGAAATTCCCCAACGACGTGCTGCACGAAGAAGGTGAGGAAGGGAAACCTAGGGTGGAATCTGGATCCGAGGCATCGGGATCTTCAGCACCAAATGCAGGATTTCTATGGAGCCTCATAATTTTCATACCGGAGTATGGAGATGACACTTCAGTGCTGGGTTCGTATTGCAAAATGATAACACACCAGCACACCATGTCTGTGTCATTGTAGCTTTCTGCCAGAGGCATCATGAAGATATAGAAAAAAGGGTGAAACTCGATCACCGAAAATGTTGGAACAAACATCCGGATACATGTTCACGGTAATCTGATTGAGTGGGCACAAACCATGGTACAAAGAACATGCCTAAAACGTCACAGAAACACCTCCGCTGAGCTCTACCCTCTACAAGTTGCAGGTTAAACGCCTCATTGGCTCAAACTTGCAGTCAATGACCCCTATAAAAAAAAAGAGGTAAAGCTGCGACTCGTCGAACAACATTACACACTTCCAGTCAGCGATTGTCAAGTGTCTGTGTTGTTTGACCCTGTGAAGACGAACAGCATTATGTGCCCTGTGAGCAGCGTCTCTTTCCGAAAGACCGACTCCAAATGTTCATTATATTAAGTTCCCATCGTAATATTCGCTCGTGAACCAGTTGAGATGAACCTGCATTCACTGTTATTAGGCAGTGTTACATGACTAAGTTATACACCATTCCTTGTGGACAGGTTGGACAGTCCACATTCATGGACCAGCAAATCGGGCAACTTCACTCATACTGTGGCCATGGGTACGTCCAACAACGATAGCTCCACTCTGCCATCTTGTAATGTCTTCACGTCGGCTCGTCTTACTATTCCGGTTCTGGACAAGTGGCTTGTCCATACGCACCACTTGATTTCCACGACCTACGACAGTGGTGGAGGATTACATGGCTGCCTGGTACCTGTTCTAAACACGCTCATTGGAGCGTGACCAATGTGCTCTGTTAACGGGTGACTAATATTTAGTCTGGTGAGTTTAAGATGAGCACTTGTTCCCAAATCTTTGGACGAATTGATCTCATTCATACTGCGTCTGAAAGTTTCGTTGTGCTTGGGTATCCGAGCTCGTCTCCATGAACGAGGATACACTCTCAACTTCCTATATGGTAACCACATTTTTCGTCAAGTATTTGATACCTGGAAAGTAAAAACAGCTTTGTGACCTGTCTTCTGACTTTCTGAAAAACAATTTTCATTATCTTATAGATATGCAGTGAGCGCATGACATCTTTGATGGTATCGATTGTATTTGCGCTAGGTTTGCCTCTGGCCCGTTGTTGGGAGACAAGGGGACGCTGGGCCCCCAGAGTTGCGTACGTGGGTCGCCGCAGACGAGACACATACCCATGCTCGGTTTGCTGTAAGGAGGTGACGGGCTGGCAGCAGGAGTGGTTGGAGGTCCGTGTTTACCAGGGGCGCGAGAGAGCTTCATTTTGGCTGTACCTTACTGGGAAGATGCGGTCTCTCCTGTGGAGTGTTTTCGGTGCCATCCTGCCGGTTGGAAATTTAACCGAGAGCTACTCAGTCGTTGAAAGAAGAAATTCTGGCCAGGGGAACCGTTGCCTGCCCTATTGTCAACCTTAGCAAGGACCTTTGATAGCAACATTAATTTTGTGCATCCTGGGCCCTTTCGCGCCATGTTGGTATTTGTGTCTTTTCTCCAGTCAAGTAATGTGGGCCCGGCGGTGATTTTCATGTACTGCATGCTTTGGCAAATTGTCGCGAATGTGCATCAAGTTTGTTGTGTGTCGCCACGTTACTGAAAGGCGCGGGCAGCCTGCAGTGAGTTTAAGGCGCTTTTCTTAATTTCGCTCTGTAAATTTCATGCTGTAATTTTTTTAAGGTCATGCTTCACCGAAAATAATGTGAAGTAAGTCGTTGAGTTTTCATTCGAATACTATTTAGCCCTTAGATATGGTCCAGTTGCTTTCAGATTTTGGCCTATTGAAGGTTGAGCATTGGCTTATACCTAAGTTGAGTAACGTTTACTCCTGTTTACCCATTATTTATTAATTTTTTTATCGGCGATATGACTGTGACATTTATTAAACAATTTTGTTCAAAATGGTTCAAATGGCTCTGAGCACTATGGGACTTAACTTCTATGGTCATCAGTCCCCTAGAACTCAGATCTACTTAAACTTAACTAACCCAAGGACATCACACACATCCATGCCCGAGGCAGGATTCTAACCTGCAACCGTAGCAGTCGCGCGGTTCCGGACTGAGCGCCTAGAACCGCTCAGCTACCGCGGCCGGCAAACAGTTTTGTAATACAACTGATAAAAGGTACCTAATTTTGAGCAGGTGGCTGGCCAGCTGAGTACATTAAATCTGCATTACTTGCCTCATGTTTTTGTCGATCTATCCCTCTGTCTGTTAATGATTTTTAATTGTTCATTTTGTCATGCTGCCCTCTTTTTGTGTATTTGAGCGGCTAAACCGTTGTTTTCTATCCCTGAGATTTAGCGTTGGTCTCGTCAGGAATATTTCAGTTATTTAATTTATATGTGCTTTATTTATAACGTGTCTCTGGATCTTTTAATAAATTTAACAATCACCGCTTAAGGGTGTCCTTTAGTATAGGTTCAGGCTACTGCTTCACTTGACCAATGTGGGGCAGGAACCTGGGGTGTAGTTACTTTTGGACTCCTTGTATTTTCAACAAATTCCAGGGAAATCATAAAGCACCTTTACCAATTGTAAAGCTTGTTTACATGGTCGCCGGCCATTGATTACGCACATGCCTTTCTTTTAAAATATCGTTAGAGCTCATTGTCAGCAAAAGAAAAAAAAAATGGTTCAAATGGCTCTGAGCACTATGGGACTTAACTTCTGAGGTCATCAGTCCCCTAGAACTTAGAACTACTTAAACCTAACTAACCTAAGGACATCACACACATCCATGCCCGAGGCAGGATTCGAACCTACGAACGTAGCGGTCGCGCGGCTCCAGACTGAAACACCTAGAACCGCTCGGCCACAGCGGCCGGCTCATTGTCAGCAAAATTTTAAAATTTTATAATGTTAATTTTAGTATTTATGTTCTTAATCTATATTTGTTCGAGGTATTCTTGTAACAAAAGCTTACTTGAAAAATTTTTCAGTTATGGAAATTGCATGTGATTACATGAAAATAATGTTTTTGTTTAAGTAAAGAAAAGCTGCCTAGAGGCGACGTGTAGTGTTTGTTCTGCTTATTGTTTGTCTGACCATCGTGCTATATACCTCACAATACCTACTAATGGATTCCTTGTATTTTAGGAGAATTTAAGATAAAACTTAAAGCGCCTCCACTGATTATAAACTTGTTTGCGTGGCCACCGACCGTTATCTCAATTAACCTATACGTGTTTTTATTTATTTGAATAATACTAAAGTTCAGTGTATGTAAAATTTGTAACCCTTTTAAAATTTGATATTGCCTTTTTCGCTATTATTAGGTTTTATTGCGCAAAATCACTGGTTTCAGCATTTATGTTTTTAATCTGTTACTGTTTACTGTATGTGTGAATCTTCTGATAATGGGCCAATTTTGCAGTTGCTGAGTTTGTTACCTGATTTCCTCTTCTGCTTATGACCAAAGCCACAAAGCAATTAAGTGATATTAGTAGGGTAAAGGAGGTTCTGGTGTACTGTTATATCAAATTGTTGTACCAATTAATTAAATTCATCAATTAAAGAGTTCCTCCATCTCCCCATCCCCATAACCTATTGTTCTGCTAAGTGATTTGTGACTCTCTGGGGATATCTATTGTTATGTTAATCGATTTATGACCTCTGGGGATAATCAGTCCTTCTGAGAAACCTCTCCCCCTCCCACTCACCATCCTCCACCACCCCTCTGGGAAAGGGGACCCTTTTTGTCACCCTTTTCTCGTCCAGCTCTGAGCCTCCTTTCCCCCTTCCCCTCCGTCACCTGTAAATAGACATGAAAAAGACTCAGTGTGCTGGAGAGGAAGTATCTCACGACATGAAATTCAAATTAATATTTTAATAATAATAATGATAATAATAATAATAGTAATAGCAACACTAATAATCATACTACATTCTTCAATTCAATTTGCATATTCTTTGTTTGACCAGTTTGCAGGAGACAAGAATCCCCCATTTGGGTAGAGCTCATACCTGCACTTTTGATTGATCACTTGCATATTTGGAGGGAAATATATCATCAAATTGATTGACTGTGTGGAATATTGCTATTTGTGGGAAAGCACAGATATGCAACGTCATGTATGCACCAACATGCGATTGCACAAGCACCGCTTCCACCACCTCAATCTGTATATGGCAAAAAAACTTCCAGGTGGTTCTTTGCAGTGTCGTATTCGTAATGTAGTGATCACAGGAATACGATAAAAGTGATTAGGACGTGTACAGGAAGATACATATAGACAGTCATTCAATATCAATGAATTTTGTGATGTGTTATGCTTCTGAATTTCTTTTTGCAGTCTACATATGCTCTGAATAGTTGTGAATTCCCTTCTGCGCGTTAGTGTGCTATCTTTCTCATTGTGATAGTTCGCTACCTAGTCAGTGATGGGTGAAGGACTAGACAGTCACCGAGCGAGGTGGCGCAGTGGTTAGCACACTGGACTCGCATTCGGGAGGACGACGGTTCAATCCCATCTCCGGCCATCCTGATTTAGGTTTTCCGTGATTTCCCTAAATCGTTTCAGGCGAATGCTGAGATGGTTCCTTTGAAAGGGCACGGCCGATTTCCTTCCCAATCCTTCCCTAACCCGAGCTTGCGCTCCGTCTCTAATGACCTCGTTGTCGACGGGACGTTAAACACTAACCACCACCACCACCGCCACTAGACAGTCATGTAACTAATGGAGCAGTGCTGTCAAAACTTGATGGGCTTTCGAGAGAGTTATCAAGGGTCTGTGATTTGGCGAGGGACATTTCTTACTTGTCCAAATCCGGTGGATTCAAATGCTATATATTGAAGACTGTTGGATTTGTAGGAGTACAGCAGGTAAACAATACTCTAACAAAAGGGGAGTTGAGATGTGAGCTTTATACCGTTTCTTCTAAGTATTGTGGACAAACATAGTACAGCCTCTCACAAATGTCTCGCAAAGTGACTATAGTGAGAAAATGTGTGGCTAATATGAAGATTTTCACCAAGAGTCAATCAGCAGCAGGTGATCCGTCTTTTGTTTTCACGATAAATAAGAGATAACATTCTTCTGTGAACTTTGTGTCACTAAATTGATGGCTGACATCTTAATAGGTAGAGTGAATTTAGATCTACCTACATTATATAATTTGCAAGGCATCGTACGGTGCATGGCAGAAGGTGCCCTGTACCACTACTACTCGTTTACTTTCCTATTCCTCTTGCAGATAGAGAGAGGGAAAGAAAGACTGTCTATATGCCTCCTTACGAGCGTTAATTTCTCATATCTTATCTTCGTGATCTTTACGTAAGGCAGAGGAATCCTTCTATAGTCAGCTTCAAATGTTCGTTCTCAACAGGGTTCCTGGAAGAGAACATCACCGTCTCTCCAGGGATCCCGATTTGAGTTACCTGGCGAGTGTAATAATCCAACTGCAAGATAAAAATTATTCACCATTCAAAGGGGCTCTCATGATCAATTTACCTAATTAGCCAATCAATTTGAAATCAATGATGTGCCACCAGGCGGCTGGAAGCAAGGGAGAGAGTACCACTGATATGATTTGCGATTTGGATCATTAACATCATTAATTAGTCATTTTCCCACAGTGGCGAAATCTTTTAATGAAATTTTAATCTCCCACATACACATGGAGAGATAGTCACAGTAATAAAATCAGCTATAATACCGAATTTATGATTCTAGTGCTGTGACGCAGGACATAACAGATATTAAGCTGATAAGAACAGATTTTTTTTTTTACTAGACAAGAAAATACTTGGAGGAAATATAGTTTATGTCATACTGCTCTACTGTATTTTCACAACAAGTAACGATAATTTAGCAACGTCAGAACATTTGTATGATACAGTTTCTCCAGTCTTCAAAAATAACTCATACGAAAGGTAGGAATCTACATTTTGCATGAGAAATTCGAGGTTTAAGGACAAAAAGATCCCCATTTTGGAGTGCGTAAAGTAGATTTTTTAATCTGGGGAATCTATGTCAGTTGGAGTTAGAACTATATGTCCAAGCTGAACCTGCTTGTCTTGCAGTGTCCACAGCCAGCAGCTGACCAGAAGCCATTACTTAGCCTCGTGCAAGCGGCGGATACAAGGAATGTCCTGGAATGACCTGTCGGTTCTTGCCTGAAGCGGTGGGCGCACGCCCCTACAGCGGCGCCTTCTGAACGGTTCAGTAGTGAAGTATTCAGCATTCTAGCAGAGCAGCAACAGAAATGAACGTGTGTGTTTTGCGAGAACATGTAATATGACAATTGTTTGTGCTGGACAATCAATCCCCCTCATGTAAATCGACTGATTGGTGGCTGGATGGCCATGGTGGCCCTCTATCTGGACCTAAAGCGTCTGGTATGATTGCAACTGACGGCGTGGTTGGTGCAGTCGTGGGTCTCCAGAAGCCATCAGATGACATGTGCTCCACAATACAGAGTGTGTGGGATTGGAACGTTTTTTCACCAGATATATTTAGTGGAAACAGTCGTGGAGGAGAGTGCTTGTGTTCTCAAACGCTGGTGTATACAAGACCTCATATATACTATTTAGCACTACTATCTGTTTGTGGAAATTTAACTACTTCATTTGCATTATGTCTGTATGTGATTCACAAATGCTGAAAATGTGTTTTATTATGAAAAACGATCATCATAAGGTGGCGGTGTTTTAAGTGATGTGTTTGATGCCTGTAAAATTGTTAAACAATTAATTTGATAGGATAATACAAATTGACTATTTCCTGCTACTTTTTATACTGCTATTGCATGAGCCCTCCGTTTGTCCCCAGTATTAGCGAATAGGAACACAGTATTCTGAGGAGGGATGAAAACCTCCATCTGCGTAAGACGTTGGTTTACACAAAAACAGGAAGTTGCCACTTGAGAGAGGGTGTAGGTACTTTCCCAAGTATCATATATCAAAGGGTTGTCGCCACTTGACACTTTGTTCAACAGGAAGTAGCCACTTGAGAGGGCATGGACGTGGTTTCCTTGGTATCAAATATCAAAGGATGCCAACATCTCTCTCAAGACATCTTCTGGGTGGCTGAATAGCAAACTACTGCTCAGTATGCATCTGGCTGCCTTCATTATCACATGGGTTACCAGCAGCATTTGGAGGAGATTGATTGTGTTCTCAAATGTCTCTGCATACAAAACCCCTGATATATGGGAAGTGTTTTTTAAAATATAATTACTTAATTTGCTTTTGTCTGTCTAGACAAGTGCGGATGGACCACATCACTCTTGGTGGTGTGATCACCAGTTAGTGCTTAGGACACTGACATCGCTTGCTAGTTGTCCATGGACCAGGGCACAAGACTTCTAGACACCATGTCAAGTGGAAGTGTTGGCATGACTGTCCCAGCAAAAGCGCAGTAAGGGAGTTATTTTTCTATCACCACGCATCTGCTTGGAGCTGTCAGTGGTGCACGTTTTATAGGGTCTATTTGGAGTGTATGCGTTACGTAGCGATTTTTGCGATCTTTGTGGAATGTTTAGCTGTTTATTGGTGATGATTTTTTGTGATATATTATTCCCACTGCCAATCTATAGCACAATCACGGCATTACATCTGATAATTGTGGCAGCAAAAAGCTAGTGCCTCCTACTACTTATTACCTGTCGACACAGCTGTGTAAACTGTTGCCATCACCTGACACTTTGATTGAGGATTAGCACAACTTCCAATCTGTGTGGCACACATGCCAGCCCTGTGTGTGGACCTCTCTCCCAACCAGCATGTATAGGAATACACAAGGCAGCTGGTATGGCTGCAGTTCCGTGCATGTTCGACCTGCTGTCGGTACAAAGGTGTGATTAGAAAGATTTTTTTCCCACAGATGTGGGTTGCGGTGGTGGAGGTGCTTGTGTAATCACACAATAGTGCATTCAAGACATCAGACATATGACAAGTGTTTCTCCCACAAATGGCAGTATTCCACATGATCAATCAATCTGATGAGATATTTTTGGACAAATATGCAAGCAATCTATCAAAAGTGCAGCTGTCCCCAGGTGGGGAAGACTGTCTCCCGCAAACTGATCAAATAAAAAATTTGGAAATTGAACTGAACAATATATTATTATTATTGAGATTCATTTGAATTTCATACCATGAGATCCTTCCTTTCTAGCACAGGCTGTCTTTTTCCTGTCAATTTCCATATGGGGGATGGGAAGGGGAAGTGTGGGAGGGAGGCAGAAAAGAGGCTCAGAACTGAGCTGGGATGGGTGAAAAAAAAAGTGTCCTTTTGCCCAGAGTGTGGGGGGTTTCCTAGAATGACGGACTACCCCAGGGGGTAATAAA
Source organism: Schistocerca americana (assembly GCF_021461395.2). Taxonomy (NCBI): domain Eukaryota; kingdom Metazoa; phylum Arthropoda; class Insecta; order Orthoptera; family Acrididae; genus Schistocerca; species Schistocerca americana. The sequence goes on from NC_060126.1 coordinate 192,473,098, forward strand.
TCAATCAGCATAATAACAGGTACCCCAGGGAGTCACCAACTACTTAGTACAACAATAGGTTAAAGGAAGGGGGAAGGATTGGTGGCTTAATTGACAAATTTCATTAATTAGCATATCAGTTTGACATCAAAAGTGCACCAGAAAACACTTTACCCCACTACTTGTGAATTGTGATTCCTTGTTGGTCACAACGACAATTCAAAACTTTAAGCTTAGTAATGCAAGTCACTTATTATTTGTCGATCAGCCATTTTACTTGGTTATTCTTGATCTTTATTCCTTGCTAACTACCTGAACTGCTAATATTTTTTATTAACTTTAAAATTTTTCATTTACTCTCGTTTGATTATTGATGTATTTTTCTAATCGTAAATGTTTTGATTGTTTTTTATGTAAACTGTTGTTAAAATATATTTCCTTTGGTGGTCCAATACCTGTCCACTCTCCTACCAACTCCCTACCGTTTCAATAGTCTTAAAGTTATTTAAGTCTAACGTTGTAAATGCAATTTTTGACGAAATAGTATGGCCGAACTCATAAAGCTTTAATAGGAGCAGTTACCACATTCACCCAGGAGAGTGTAACAGTTACCTATCACTTAATATGGTGAAAAATACTGTGCATGTATGTGATGTGCTCGTCTGTTACAGCGGTGAAGCGAAACATGAGAACGAGGTTTCAGAAAGATGCAGTAAGTGCTAGATGTACCGATACGCAAAGTCAACAAGGACTGTACGTCCCTATAAAATGCTGACAGTGACTGAAGAAATGAGTGGCCACGTGCACGTAAGTTTTCCAGGCTGCACGTCGAGCAAGGAGGTAGCTCAGTATTCCGCAGTCGACAGCGTGTGACGTCTTACCGGTTCAATCGAAATAGAAATCTCATATTCTGCAGTTACTACAACCTCTGACGACTAAGGACAAATTGAGTCACTTCGAGTTTTCCACAGCAGTGCCACAGCTTACGAAAGAGGACGACTTTCGAGGGAAATCCTAATGAGCCTCAGACTGTGGCGTGTTTTGTGCAGTCACGCAGTTTAAGGCTATCAGCTCCCGTTTTCTTCGGGAAAAGACCGTTACAGGCCACTTGCCCCAAAAGGTGCTGTGAAACTGGCTCATGCAGCAACGGGAGATCGCTAGTGCGTTCTTCATCTACCAGCAGCACCTCTGGTTTTCGTGAAAAATGTAAAATATTTAGCTATCGTGTCATCTTCACCAACACACAAATGTAGAGTGTCAAGATCGCACTGCAGTACTTCCCTTACAGTAGGTTACAGATGAGAAGACTTTATCTGTAATAAAACTGTAAAACAGTTGTGTCTAACTTGTCTGTCTATTAGAACACGCTAAACTCCAATCTATTATACAGAAATGTACTTACTGTTTTTGGCAGCTCGTCAGAGACAATAGACGTTCTCGCAGTGGATTCAGAGGACATACTGTGAAGACAACAATTTCATGCCGATTATATACTGAATCGGTTGATAAGCAATTTCAGTTATCAATACTGACATGTGTGTCACTCCAAAAAGACAACTTTTACACGCGCCAACCTTTTGCTGGCGTGGGTGCTTGCTCAGATAATTGTCCTTAAAGGACAAATTATCTCGGAGGGACAGTGACGCCGACATCGCGACCTTGGGACCCCGGGGGCCCCATTTTTTTTATCAGTTGCTGACCCTCATGAATCGAAAACATGACTGCGTCGTTTCACAGGTAACTTTCGAATAGCTTGGAGTAACGTATAGGCATTACTTCATCAAACTCTGGTCATGAAAAAAATATCGCAATTTAAAGTGTTATCTAAAATCGTCAGCTTAGTAGTTCGGATTTTTTAGTCATCATGGCGTAGCGCACAAAAGAACCAATAGATGGCGCTGTTAGTTTAGTAACACACCAAAAAAGATGGCACTGTTATTTTTCTATGTGGCAGATGTGTTTTAGAAAGTTTACAGAAATAAGTACCACAATCTTATCTTTACGAATATAAGCCAACAGTGGATTTACTTCTTTACACCATTGATTTACTGATTTCTCTTTGTATTTTACACTACTGGCCATTAAAATTGCTACACCACGAAGATGACGTGCTACAGGCGCGAAATTTAACCGACAGGAAGAAGATGCTGTAATATGCAAATGATTAGTTTTTCAGAGCATTCACACAAGGTTGGCGCCGGTGGCGACACCTACAACGTGCTGACATGAGCAAAGTTTCCAACCGATTTCTCATACACAAACAGCAGTTGACCGGCGTTGCCTGGTGAAACGTTGTTGTGATGCCTCGTGTAAGGAGGAGAAAAACGTAGCATCACGTTTCCGACTTTCATAAAGGTCGGATCGTAGCCTATCGCGATTGCCGTTTATCGTATCGCGACACTGCTGCTCGCGTTGGTCGAGATCCAATGACTGTTAGTAGAATATGGAATCGGTGGGTTCAGGAAGGTAATACGGAACTCCTTGCTGGATCCCAACGGCCTCGTTTCACTAGAATTCGAGATGACAGGCATCTTATCCGCATGGCTGTAACGGATCGTGCAGCCACGTCTCGAACCCTGAGTCAACAGTTGGGGACGTTTGCAAGACAACAACCATCTGCACGAACAGTTCGACGACGTTTGCAGCAGCATGGACTGTCAGCTCGGAGACCATGTCTGCGGTTACCCTTGACGCTGCATCACAGACAGGAGCGTCTGCGACGGTGTACTCAACGACAACCTGGGTGCACGAATGGCCATACGTCATTTTTTCGGATGAATCCAGGTTCTGTTTACAGCATCATGATGCTCGCATCCGTGTTTGGCGACATCGCGCTGAACGCATATTGGAAGCGTGTATTCGTCATCGCCATACTGGCGTATCACCTGGCGTGATGGTACGGGGTGCCATTGGTTATACATCTCTGTCACCTCTTGTTCGCATTGACGGCACTTTGAACAGTGGACGTTACATTTCAGATGTGTTACGACCCGAGGCCCTACCCTTCATTTGATCCCTGCAAAACCCTACATTTCAGCAGGATAATGCACGACCGCATGTTGCAGGTCCTGTACGGGCCTTTCTGGATACACAAAGTGTTCGACAGCTGCCCTGTCCAGCACGTTCTCCAGACCTCTCACCAACTGAAAACGTCTGGTATATGGTGGCCGAGCAACTGGCTCGTCACAAAACGCCAGTCACTACTTTTGATGAACTGTGGTATAGTGTTGAAGCTGGATGGGCAGCTGCACCTGTACGCGCCACCCAAGTTCTGTTTGACTCAATGCCCAGGCGTCTCAAGGCCGTTATTACGGCCAGAGGTGGTTGTTCTGGGTACTTATTTCTCAGGATCTATGCACCGAAATTGCGTGAAAATGTAATCACATGTCGGTTCTAGTGTAATATATTTGTCCAATGAATACCTGTTTATCATCTGCATTTCTTCTTGGTGTAGCAATTTTAAAGGCCAGTAGTGTAAAAACGTAACTAGACTGGTTGGCTTCTTCCGATAGGTTACGTTTATGTTCTTTGCTAGAAAAAACGAATTTATTGAGTTTGCTCTGTTATTTAGGTGCTTCATTACACTGATTTCGTTTTGTTTACGAATAAAAATTCGTATAAAACTGGCGGCTCTTTCTGAATACAACAGAATGGTTAAAAGACCGACGAATAAGTAGTCTCAATAATTCAATGAAGATCTTGAGGCGAGACTTAATGAAAACTCTTTCTGAAAGCGAAGTGCGACGTGACTCTGATCTGGAGTGTCACGCATTGTCTCGCTACTCAAAACTCTTCGCTTACAGTGGCTTTAAGTTACTTCTCTCCAACTTAGTAACGCAGAAACGGAAATTCTGACAGGAAGTTGTTCAGAGAAGCCAGTTTTTGTATCCCAAGTCCCGCTTATTTCTAAAAATTTACCATTTTACTTTAAACGAGAACAAATTCGGTTGAGATTGTGTTAAGCCATTATCATAAACAAAGCACAAAGGCAGAACTTGGGTGTTGCTGTCGCGGACCTTAGTGTCAGCTACTTTTCACATGGCCAGCTCTACGTGGCTCTTTCGTGTGTTAATACAACAAACAAGCTTTCTGTTCATATCCCCTATCATAATGCTTCAAACGCTGTATACACAGTATCTTTGTGAGTCATAAATAAACTTCACACGTAAGAAGTGCACAGCTATAAATGAATTCCTGGCAATACCAGCTTTCTTAGCTAATACTGTCATATATAATAAAGAAATTTAATCCTCATTTACAAATTTTATTTGTGTCTTCTGCTGTCGTGTCATAGACTTAATAAATGTATTTTTAATTTTGCTTCGTGTCAAGGTCACAACATAAGCAACCTTCCGACGACAGTATCTCCGACGTAGTTATATGTTCTGTAGGTCATTTAAACTTTTTTTTATCGAAATGGTATGAAACGAGTTAGTTACCTGGTCATTCATACGTGATTAGTTTTATTTACCTTCCTAACCTTGAACAAAATCAGATATCCTGTGCTTATCTCTCTAGTCACCCACTGCCTCCATGGAGCAACTGAATCGCATTTTCAATCAGGGTTTCGACTACCTCTCGTCGTGCCCTGAAATGAGGGATGTCCTACCCACTATCCTTCCCACCTCTCCCATAGCAGTATTCCGCCCCCCATCGAACCTCCACAATATCCTTAATCTATCCCATCACAACCCCTGCTGCCAGCCCCTTGCCACATGGCTTATATCCTTGTAATGGAAGTAGGTGTAAAACCTGTCTCATACATCCTCCCACCACCTCCTACACCAATCCTGTCACAAGCATTTCCTATTCTGTCAAAGGCAAGACTACCTGCGAAACCAGTCATGTGTTCCACAAGCTAAACTGCAACCACTATGCTGCATTCTACATGGGCATGACAACTAAAAAGCTGTCTGTTCACATGGATGGCCGGCAAACTGTGGCCAAGAAACAGCTGGACCAACCAGTTGCTGAGCACGCTGCTCATGACAACGTTCTTCATCTCAATGACTGCTTCTAGTCTGTGTCATATGGATCCTTCCCCCAACCCCAGCTTTTCTGGATTGTGCAGATCGGAACACTCCGTACGTTCCCGTAATCATCCTGGCTTCAACCTTCGTTTGTCATTGTCCTTTACCCACCTATCCCCCTTCATGTTCCCATTCCAGCACTACACAGCCGCCGGCTGCGGCGGCCGAGCGGTTCTAGGCGCTTCAGTCCGGAACCGCGTGGCTACTACGGTCGCAGGTTCGAATCCTGCCGCGGGCATAGATGTGTGTCATGTTCTTAGGTTAGTTAGGTTTAAGTAGTTGTAAGTCTAGGAGACTGATGACCTCAGATGTTAAGTCCCACAGTGCTTAGAGTCATTTGAACCATTTTGAACTACACAGCCCTCTATTCCACCAACATACTCACAGTCGTTTTACTGCTCTCCTCCTTTTCGCGTGCCCCCCCCCCCCCCCAAATCTAGCCCCAAAACTGCATCTAGCTGCACTACCGTCTCCCCACCTCATCCCTGTATGCTCCTAAAAGCAACAAAGCAGCTCTTTACAGTCCCCCGCCCCTATCGTGATAAACCGCCCCTTTCCTGGCCCAGCCTCCTCCTTAACCCCACTGCCCAGTTTGATTCTCCCATCATGTGCTGTTGCTCACAATTTGGTCTTGGCAGCCAGAGACTGTGGTGATGTGTGTGTGTGTGTGTGTGTATATGTAGCATAATACTAATGAAGGCCTATTTGGCTGACAGAGTCGATAGAAGAGACGATAGAAACAGGCTGAGTACGAACATAGCATACCAGAAGAGGTACTGCAGATGTGAGTGCAACTGTGATTACCTTTACCAGTCAATAAGAAAGTGTAGCTTCACATTACTTTCAGCAAAGCCCACTTAAAATGACTCCCTAACTGGTGAATAATGAAGTAGTTGCAAAATGATTCCGACAGCACGGGATTCTCACTAGTCTAGACAGTAATAATGTTGTAACCTAGAAAACACAATTATGGTGCAACCTCAAAACTTAGTGCTGCTGCTGTGTCGATTTAGTCCCTCTCTGCATCAGTCGCTAACTGCACTGCATCAGTCGCCAACTGCACAAAGGAAAATTTTCAAAATCGTTTTATTGTATCGAAGAAGTCCTAATGAGTTGGTGCATCAATTACTGTAGATACGGAACTTCTGCGCAGTCTATAAAGCTCCTTTGACAACAGGTATAAATCATCTTTTACTGCAGATAATGACATCATCAGAAGAAAACTGATAAAACAGGAACGATATTACACTGTTAGTGACGTGATAGACCTTCTATTGGGTTCTTCACAGTAGAAAGACAAATTTAGTGTTGTTCTGATGAAAATAGTAGACTTTACATATTGCAGTGACTTATGAACTTGTGTGATTAGCTTGCACCGAAAATGTATATCGAAGGACGTTGATTTTTTTGCATGTCGCCAATTGCTTGAAAGTTAAGTACTGTCAATTCAGTTACTGTAATAAACTCCATTAATATGATTTGATTGAATGTTGTCTAGCTATTATAACATCTCAAATATCTAGAGCCCCTAACTACATCCCTTTGGTAGCAAAAGATATTAAAAAAATTAGTTATTCTGGCCTTGACGGGAGCTACTGGCAACAAAATATTAACACTACTGAAAGTTTGACTAATGGAAATACTATGTAACTAACAAAGTTTATTACAAGGAAAGAACTAAATGAAAGACTATCAGATGATACGAAGCATGAAACTCTAAATAAAGAATTCAAAGTACATGCCTTACCAAGTTTAAGACGCAGCCGCATCTAGCTGTAAGTTCCCTACGACTACAATGTAAAACTTCAATCGAGATGTTAATTTACTCTCTTGTAAACGTTGCGATAACAGTACGCCTATTGACCGCTACTAGATTGTTTCAGACCGATCCGGAGTTTTAAAGCTTTTCCAGTATCCTCTTGACGTACTAGTCAGAATTCTGAACAGATGTAAGGTAAGAGTTACCGTTTAGTCAGACAACATAACATTTATTATACGAGAAGGAAAAATATGTCGTGTGATAATCAATTCTGGGACTTAATCGTCGTGATCTGTGACAATGACGAACATTGAAGTATACAGCAACATACCAACCACCGACATAAACTCTAGAACTAGCCTTGAGTAGGAAACATCTACACGCGATCATGAAGAATTCACAGATACGTCGTGTTGTCGGAAGCTGTAGTCAATGTCAGAATTGCTGATGCAAATAGCTTCAATTCCCTGAATGACAGATCGGTGTGCTTTCGAGTGCAGTCGTTAAATACTTCAGAAGTTCAATAAACTCAGATATAACTTTAATGCTTCGTGTGGCTACATCATTTAATAGAACTTTACTGTATAACTGTGGAGTAATTATTTCTTGAGAGAACGCCGAAGTTAAAGCTGATTTAGTGACATTATTAATAGGGAACAATAAGTTTACCTTCTGTACGTTGTTTAGAGAATACCTTATCTCTGGATTTACGACGTAGGAGTTGTTGAATTAGCACCGTAACGGTGCCTTAACGACGCTATAATAACTTCACAAATCAACATCCTCGCAAGACTATAATGTGGCATCGGCTTTAATGGTGGAACTTATAATTCGAGATATCATATTACCTACGTTTGAACATTCATTTGCAAACCGGGCATAAAGAAATACTGTCATCAAATTTCGCGTAAGCTTATACGCCCGTCGCGAACACGCGAAGGATATTTGGTTTATTGTTTCAGATAAAGGGAGTTGTTGCGGTACCGAGTGGTGCAGTCGCTGTGTGTGGCAGTAAAGAAGACAGACATCCTTCGAACACCATTGCTTCAATTATAAGCGAGGGCGGCTCATACATTCCGGCGTACTGCTCCATCGACACGCGGATATCTGTTAAAGGGAGACAGTATCTGAAACTAACCAAACAAAGCGTGCAGTTTGTTTCGTTACAGATCGGAGTTGTCGCGATCGACGGATGCTGAACTGTGTCCACCAGACTTGAACCACCATCCCCATCGTGCCGACACACACATACACACACACACACACACACACACACACACACCACACTATCAGAGAAAAAAGTTTCCAGGCACCCTATATTACACGAGTGGGATGGATCCCACAATAGCGAGGAAGATGTGCTCTGATTGGCCGGTGACTGACGACATTCTGGAGTGGGAATTTGTTAAACATAGCATTGACACGCTACTGGCGGAAAACAGTAACGCTTTTCCTGGTAGGCGTTTGTGGACAGATTGACGCGATTGCCGAGAGCTGTCGAAAGAAAAAGGGGCACTCACTGTTTGATTATGGATGGAGACAGGTCGCTGGTTCGAGACGACGTGACGCTTGGAGGTGTCTGAGTCTTGACGAGCGAGATTCTGATTCTCCGTTACGACCACGGTCTTCCAGCTTACCGCCACAGCTGATTGGTAAGAGTATACAGCATGCCAGTTCACTAGATGGGGGTTAACGTTTAGATAGGAAGCGTACTGTTGCCACAGCTCCACTAAACTCGATTCAAGCCTTAACATTTTTGATGCCGTATTCAATCGATCAATGGAATTTCTAACCTAGTCGTTGGGTTGTAAGGGATTAATGATTCAGTGTGCAGCTAGGATATGGTAGCCATCCCTTCGCTTGCCTATCTCCCTAATTTTCAGCAATCAACTTTGTTTTCTTCATAAAATGTTGATGCAAACACTTTGCAATTGTTTAATATAATAAATAATCGATTTATGTTTCATTTTCATTTTTATTTGAAGGAGCGCGTGGTTCCAGTCCACTGACTGAATGGATAGTTATACAGGATAGTAGGATTATTGCAATTTCCTACCTTATTTCAAGCTAGCGATTTCGTTGCCTGATTTCCAGTTAACATGTAGTCTTAAGTGGAATGTAACAGAGTCTGTTAGGTTTCACAGTCTCACACATCGCGAGATATTGCGTAATTTGGCTGGCCTTGCTCAGTCTTTGTTCTTTGGGAGATTCTGTGAGTAGTCCAACTCTTTCTATTGTTATTACGTAGTCAGTTTGCTGATCTAATGTACTTTTCATTTTGTTCATCTGATTTAACGATCTGTGGCAAACTTCACTAGTTCGTGTTCGTATTAGATTAGTATTAGTTTGCTGCCACCTGTTTCTTCATTTATTAGGGTTTTGCATGTGCTGTGGACCCGTGGGTTCTGCCCCACGTCTCCGTATCGTGTGATGACGTTGACACTGGCATTGTGTCTTTGAGAAGGGTACTGAGATGGTGATATCGGTATTAGGTATCTTTTAGGGCATCAGTTATTGGGCTGTTCTATTGCATTATGCCGCATGTTTAATAAACGTGTACATTAGCATTCTGTGCGTGTGGTTACGTATAGTAAGGCACCGTAACAAACTACTGTAATACAAGTGGACGCAGTGACAGATGCAAAGGACAGTTAGGCTGAGCCGGCCAGGGTAGCCGAGTGGTTCTAGGCGCTACAGTTCGAATCCTGCCTCGGGCATGGATGTGTGTGATGTCCTTAGGTTAGTTAGGTTTAAGTAGTTCTATGTTCTAGGGGACTGATGACCTTAGAAGTTTAAGTCCCATAGTGCTCAGAGCCATTTGAACCAAGTTAGGCCGACAGTGTCGCCAACACGGGGGAAAATCGGACGGTCGTTGCTGCAGTACAGCCAGCGTCAGATGAGACGTTCGATCACGAAATCGACTGGAATCAGATCCCAGTTGAGGCCGATATCCACCACTGTGTTGTTGGCTTAGCCAAGGACGATGACGAGGTCGCATCACGGCCAATTTCACGCACGTCCTCACGCAACAGTATGGTGGCAAATGAACAGAGTGGGGACGATTTGTCCATGTTTTTAAAGAAACTGGAAGCAAGGACAGTAGAGAGTGAACAAGAATTGAAGAAAATGCTAGAAAACGAGGTAAGACACGTAGACGAAAGGGCAAAGAGAGGGGAAAAGAAATTGAAGCAAGGACAATGCAAAGGGAAAAGGAAGCGGAAGACAGGGCAAGAGAGAACAGGAGGTACAAGTGGTAATCGAAAAGATTGAATCAGAAGTCAAAGAATAAGGCAAAAAGGCTTGAACACTAGCTGTACGTCTCTTGAATGAGACAAAACAAGCTAAGCAGTTAGCAACAGTAACGGTCAGAGAGGCAAAGAAGGCTCACACGGCGACCAAGACGTTAAGAGAGAAAGGTCACAAGATAAGGCAAGAACTAGAAAAGGCGAACACGAAATGCATCATCCGTTGTGACGAAATTGCGAAGGATTTTATCAAATTACGAGAGCGCATGGAACAAATATCATGAGACGATAGAACGACAAGTGCTGTAAACAACTGCATACCGCTACGCATAACTGACGAGAACATCAGCAATGCGGCGAGTCCTGTTCTAAGCGACGCAGTTCGAGGTCAGTACCAGACAGTCTGTCAGGAACATCATTATGCGGACGTAAGAACGATACCTTCGATTTTAATCACTTTGTGTCCGTCAGAAAGTTCCAGAAATCAGAGACAACGGAAATAGCGCACATCCGAAGACCACCATTTGTCAGTTTCACCTCTCGCTACTACCACAGGGGCCTGTCGAGTGCAAATTAGATTTTGTATGTGGGCATCTCGAGGGAAGTGTCGGAGAAAAAATGCGTTCGATCACGGCAACACGCTCATCATACAAAGAGTTCAGGGATGCCTTCTTGGCAGAGAACTGGTCGACCAAGACGCAGGAACGTATCAAACACGGAATCATGTTCTGAAATATCGGATTGCCTCAGAATTTAAGGGTCCTGTCAAATTCTTCGAGGCGCTAGTAAAAAAGAACCACTTCCTCGATGACACATGTAGTGATGGTGAAATATTCCTCTTCTGCCATATGAAGCTCCCACCACACCTCCAACAAATATTGATTAGCAAGCGTGCGAACGATATAGAATCATTCAAAAATGCTCCTAGAGAACTGGAATTCACACTGGATGAACAGAGCGCGAGGGAACACAGACGTGGGCCTGATTCCAGAAACAACAACTGGCATAAAGGTAACTATTACGAAAAAGGCCATGCAAACAGTGATAGAACCGCAGGTGACAGCGGACACAACCATAACTATCCCCGCCAAACAGCACGCTGGAATAGCCACTGCTACCGCGGTGGTGATTATGGGAGGCAATTCGGACAAAATAGGTTTATTACGGAACAATATAGAGTACAAGAAGAGATCGTTAAGCTGTGCCCACCAAACTCTAATAGCCTTAATCAACAGAGAGGTTCTGAGCAGCAATGACGAGCGCTATCAGCGGGACAGGCTATGCATACGACCGTAAAAAGTCGTATCACTGCGCTCCAGTATGTTGAACATTGTATTAGAGAAAAAGGACATGGTAGAATCGCAGGAACTGCAACCAATCATTGAAGTACACATAGACAACACAAAACTGAAAGGGATTTTGGACAGCGTACGGTCTTTGAAAAATGTGCTTCGAATACAATTGGCTGGTCCTCTCGGTGAAGAGAGCAAAAGTGAAAGGGGTCATTGTAGGCAAAGTAACAGAAGTTACGTGACAGAGGAGGTTAGACCTCAAGTGTCAGGGACACATATTGACATCCAAGTTCCAGGTGCCAAAACTGCCAACTAACCTCGTCACCGGGGTAGATTTCTTAAAAGAACAACAGGCCGTAGTCGACCTCAGGAGAGATGTCGTGACATTAGGAAGGGCAAGGAGATCCAGTTGCGCTTCAAACAACAAGTTTCTGGTGCCCAAATCATTGCAAACTGCCTTAAACTTGGCCATGTGCGAGATCGCTTTGCAAAAACGAAAAAGGACCTTTATGATTACCGACGCCAACAAGCACAGGAAGACAAGAATATACACGACATTGACAACAGAATCGAGCACGTGAACCAGGTCCACCACCACTACAAAGAGCAGCTGCGTGACATACTACGCCCCAAGATGGAGGTATTTGCATCGAAAGGAGGAGTACCCAGGAGGATTTTCAATATGCGTTTAAGGTTAAAGAACACAACAAGTCCTTTCTCACGACATATCCGATACCACTGGTGTATAAGAACAAAGTAGCATTCGAAATACAACAGACGCTCAATGACAGAGTAATTGAACAGGCTGTGCGAACATACAAGACAACAGGCCCATCCGTTTAGTCAGGAAGAAAGACGGGTCGCTACGACTGGACTCAATTCGCGACAAATCAATACGATTATCGTGCCAGAGTCAGATCGACAAGGGAAACTTGAAGAGTTACTGCCAAAATTTCATGGGGTGAAAGTATTCTCCTCTACTGACCTCCGCCCAAATTTTTGGCAGGTGAACTTGCGTCCTGCATGCAGGCGATACATGGCATTTCATGTTTTCGAACGCTGCTATTATTTCAAGCGTTTGCCATTTGACCGCAGCATTTCCTCGTCCGCTTCATACGAGGACTTGATGGGATACGTGGTCACGCACTGAAAGAGCGTATTACAAGCTACGTGGGCGACATTTTGGTCGCTGAAGGCACATGATAGGAACATAACAAGGTCCTGAATAAATTACTCTCCATATTAAGGACTCATGGTGTTATTGTCAACGTGGAGAAATCACGATTCGAGACATCCGAGGTAAAATTTCTCAGCCACATCGTCTCTGGGTTAGTGATTGCTCCTTGCCCAAAGTAGAAGCGATAGCCAAATTTCCGATACCGATGACGAGAAACCAGTTAAGATGGTTTCTTCGTGTCATTAACTTCTACAAAAGTTCATGATAGTAAGGTCACAAGGAATCCCACGCCTATGCGAAGTTACCGGCAGAAAGACACCTTGGATATGGGATAGCGCCGCAGAGAGCGAGTTCTTATCTTTGAAATACTTCATACTCAAAGCATCTATACTGTCATACCCTGACCTCTTACAAGAGTTATGTATGGTAATTGACAGCTCCAAATCAGGCGTGGGAGTTTAGGTCTTTCAAGAGATCGAGTATGGTGTATGGGCGCACAAAACCATTGCTCTCGGTAGACGAGTTCTTACCAAGTGTAAGAGAAACTACTCGATCACAGAATTAGAGGCTCTGGCAGTCGTCTGGAGCTTTAAGAAATTTCGATGTTTCCTGTACGGTCGGAAGACACCCGTCTTCACCGATCTTAAAGCCCTGGAATTTCTCTTGACCACCAAGTTGAGCAGTGAACGCCTAATTAGACGGGTGTTAGCGTCTCCAGAGTTTGTAACTACCGACGCAATATCGCGCTCTTCGACGGGTGTGGTGGGCGAGGTTCATGGTGATTTGGAAGGAAATCGCTTCAGTCTCTTCCACATGCGTAAGGTCGCACTGAAAAACGAAATTACGCTATCAGATACATTGCATGAGAACAGGACAAGGATTCGGCTATTGTAAATTTGAAGAACTTGTGGAAAGACAGAAGCAAAGCACACATCAGGCAGTTTTACGTTTTTTTTTTTTTTTTTTACCGCAGTAAAAGCGGTCAACTATATGTATCCCTGACAATGTAATAAACGAGATAATTTGGCACACACATCACAGTTATGCGCATTTCGATCCGCGAAAATGCTTCCTCAAATTAAAGACGTTGTGCCACTTTAAAAATATCGAGAGGAGTATCAGGAAGGTTTTGTCCGTACGCAAGGATTGCCAAAAAGCGACCCAACGATAACGATAACGGTGTGCCGCGATAGTGGACCGTGTATCGTGCGGAGTACGGGAAGTAGCCCTCAAAAGAAAGGAGCGTGCTGAAAAAGAAGCAAGGATCCGGCAGTATCAGGTGGGGGAGAAAATATTGCTAAAATCTTTCCACCTGTCCTATAAACAAAAACATGTATGCCCGGCGTATAAAGGTCCCGAATGTGTATGAACTGGAGACACTGAAGACTAGGAAATCCTAGGAATGCATCACATCTGACACCTAAAACCGCTCATCGAGTAGCATATCATCAGATTGAAGGAATATGCAGCTTACCATAATTAGGATAAGTAGTTAATTTAGTGATTTTCACTGTTGTACATAGCTTTGCGTTGGTGAATTATTGTTAGGTAATCCAAGTAAATAGAACTGTGTGGCAACGGAAAAGATGTGGATGCATGGAAAAGATGTGGATGCACAATTCATCTGTCTACGTGGCAGAGAACGACAGAAGTCAGTGGAAATATTGACGATTTAGTACGAAGAGGAACAGACGTGCCGGCAGTCGTCCGTTACGTTTCCTGTGACACTTTAGTAGTTCCAAAATATTAGCTATGATGGAAGGGTGAACCATCTTATTCCAGGAGAATACTGAAGAAGCGTTTGTGTCTGTTGTGGGTAACAGGTTTCATTATCGGAAGTTTTTTGTTTGTTTGTTGACTTTTGTTGTTATTTGTTGTGGTCATCTGCGCCAGTTGAGCATTCTCAGGATGCCACTTTATATTTGGGACAAATTCACTCCACCTTTGCATAAACCCACATCTCGACAGTGGAGATTTTGTTTCGTTTTATGTAGTGTGATGCCAAGATGCATTGGCACTTACCACGTATAACAGAAATGAGTTTTAACTCTATTGTAGGTGGACAGAGAATGCTGGTTTGTAAGTAAGAAGACGAGAAGAAACGATAAACCAATGTTTACATCTGCTTTAGTTCCAGGAACAGTTCACCCATTTGCACAACAGCTTAGGTTAAGATATTTACTTAAGAGATTTTCAACATATGTTCTGTTTAGGTAACTCCACAATAAAGTATGAACTAAAGACAAGACGCCAACTAGGAAAAAGAAGATGATGTGCGTTTTTCTGTCATTAACCATATAACTTTCATTTGCAGGGCTAAGTTACAATTTTAATTTCCTTGGTAAATAGGTAGTCGCTTATTTTCCTTAAGTATTCTAATGATGTGCGTGTGTGGACATGTACATGTCTAAAATAGGTTGAGGATGTAGCTGTAGAATTAGTGATAGTGATTTTGTTTATGTTAGTTATTTTGTCTCATGTTGTTTTCCAGCCGTGTAGAATCGTACAGGTTCAGCCAGACAGCTACGCGACAAGGGCAGCGCTCTGGAAGGTGCGCTAATTCGGGATTTACACGGTGGCGGCGGCCAGACAATGGATGGAGGCCCGGATGCACGCTGGCGCCGCGCCGGCGTAAACGCGAGTGGCGGAAAGGACGCTTTCGGCAGCCGACTAATCCAGGCTTCCTGGCATGCTGCTTGCTGTCAAGGGCAGCGCATCTCAAATTGAGGCATGACTCTGGGATTTGCGCCGTTGTCTTTCTCCGTTTAGAGAGTATCATAATAGCCAGGTTGCGACTCTGCAACTTGGGATTTCCAGGGAATCCACCATTTGTCTGTCTGACTCCCCCTTTAGTTACTTTCAATGATAGTTCCTTAGATGGGGTACACGTATGTGGACCCTACTCTACTTCATTTCATATGTTATTGCTTATGAGCTCTCAGCAATTCTCTCTCCCAGTAGAGACGAGTTAACCCCATAGGTGTTGCCAGCATGAGCGAAACTCATGGGCCTAGGATTTCCCACGGCTGTCCAGCCCTTTGCGCCTAATGCAATAGCAGTGGAGACTGTGGGCCTCACTCCAGCGCCACACACAGCAGTGCACAGCCCTCTGACCCACACACTCTGTAAAAAGACGTACCGATCTAAGTGTAGTGAGCCACACCCTTTTGTGTGATCGTGTGACAGTGACACGCATCTCTAATCTCCTTGATATGCTCGACTGAAGTCTCAGTGTGCGTTAGTACTTTCGTTATTTTCTTGACAGTAGACTGCACAACTCTTTATCAAGAGCACTAACATCATTTTCAGTATATTGTTTGTAAAAGCAGCAAATTGGGGCATGAAAATGCTTATGTCTGTAACAAGAATCTTACCAAAATCAATTCCAACCAATGGCCATAGTCGATACAATGTGACCATGTCACATCCATGTTGCAAAACAAAATATGCTTTAGTATAATGTTGCTCTCTGTATGTTTTCACGTAACCTAAGATGCCTTTACAATATTGTAACAACCCACCCGTCACTTAGCTGTTTTTGGCGTGTGTACGCCCCAACTAATTGACTAACAGATCAACAGAGAGTGCAAAACTGACGCAATATCGGATAACGCAAAAATGTAATATGGCCCTGTCACTCCTGATTGAACTGCAGTGGCAGTGTTGACATTAATTGATTCAGAATTGATCCCTTTTAATTAAAAAGGGGTGCACATTGTGTTATATTCAGCTATTGAACACCAGATGCAAATGTTGAACGTAAACTTAATTAAGAAAGTGACTTGGGATTTCAACTACTTGATTGAAAACAGATGCAGTCGATTAGCACAAATTTATTTTTAACTCCCGACCTTCAATCATCACATTACAATACTCTCCTATCAGGCAATGGTAATAAATTGCGTTTGCGTGGAGTAAAGCGCGATAACTCAAAAGTAATTCCTATCGACTAACCCAGGCGTAATGCGAAGTGCGAGAAGAATTCTACAATACACAGCCCATGAAATCCTAGTGGAAACTTTGCCGACGTGATCCAACAAATTAATCAGTGGCCGGAGCGGGCGCAATATCACCGAATACAGCGTGGCGGAGCGGCGTCGTTGTGTGGACGTTGGCCGACCTCGTGGTGCTGCAAGGCTGCGCTCGTCTATTCACTCCTAGCTATCATGCTCAGTACATAGCTGAACCAAAACTTTCTATCTCCAAGCTCAATTGTTCCCTTTGCTAAGTCCTAAACTGCAGATATGCTCCCTCTTTCTCAGACAAGCTGACTAGAGAACGCCACGTCCGCACTCTAGGCAAGCTGGGAACAGAAGACCTCTACGGAGACTTCTCACAGTCCGCTCTTCGCCTCGGTTTCCCCTCCAGCAAAATCACTTACGCCAGTTGCACCGCAAGTCACGTTAATTATGTGTCACTTACCAGTGCGGACCAATGCCTGGTCTGGGAAGTGAACAAATTCCCACAAAATTTCCCTTCCTCTCAACTTCTGTTATTTAGCTCCTCCCAGGCCACCCATCTAGGTTAGCGTCTGCATAAACACCAATTTTTCCGGAATTCTGACTCCCAGGAGAGTACTTCAAATTCCTCAGTCCTACGTTCCCATCAGAGGCCGGCGTATTTCATTCTGTCGCTCTTCACCTGATTCACTTCAGACTCTGCGGACCGTGAATTCAGCGTGAAGTTGCTACGGTCACAAACACGCATATTTTGACCTCTGTTGACCGCTCCACCATAGCTTTGCGCGGCTTTCTCGCATGTTTCACTGAAAACGGGATGACGGACATTTGTCAAAAGGCATACAAGTTCTCGGTCTGCTTCCCAGTACGCCAGTATGGGGTCGGGGTCAACCACCCATGCTGTCACTCATCTTAAGGCGGCTGGAGGCCGCGCCCCGTTACTGCTTTCTCAGAGCTTGAGCCGCCCTAAGCTGCCTATTGTCGCTTCCCTTCACTGCTCCCCAGCCGCGCGCCGTGGTCATTTCTGGGTACTTCCCTGGGATAAACTAGCCCCCCGTAAATCGATGCATTTCCACAAAGTTTTCATGTCGTGTGAATTACTTTAAAACCATCACCCGACAATGATTATTCCAATATGTCCATACTATACCATCTACAAGATGCATTGTGCCTTGTCAGTCATTTTGTTCAGCCCTACTGTTCGCTCAACGTGAGTTAGGTGATCTTTAATGACTTCATGTAAGGGGCATGGTTCTTGCCATCTTACAATATTAGTTTAATAAAGTCTTATCTAATAATTTTTCATAATGTGGGGCCACAGTCATAATATATTTCTTTAGACTATTCTTTTTCTTTTTTGCAGTGTTAAATTTACACAATCATGATTTCGTCTTTAAAGTGCCATGATCAAGTGTTTTAATGTTATACAGTGCTTAAGATGGCATACTGTCGTATTTAAAATACACTATTAGACACATTAAGGATCAATATTTCTGGTAAAAGCTTACTGCTTTGTTTTATCACTAACTCAGTGCAAGTTTCAACCTTCTGCCACTACAGGGCTCCGAATTCTAGCGTGTAACGTGGCGTTGCGCAACGTAAGAATGTTGGTGCGTGAGAAACAGTGCACTGTAATAGAGATTTTAACAGCAGAAAACGTGCCTGTGATTAAAATCCAAGTAAGAATTAAAGATGTGTACGGTGATGATTGTATAGACATCACAAATGTGCGACGTTGGGTTGTTCGTGGCCGTCGCGAAGGAAACGGTCGTGCCAACCTCAATGTGTGAGATCAGAGCTCGGAATGCACGGCAATGACGAGACTCATCGGAATGAGGTCGATGAACTCAGAGAAAATCGTCGGACAACACACCCACAGCTCTCAGGTAAGTGTGGAATATCACGAGAGCTTGTACAGGCCACCATAGCATAAGTACGGTACAGAAAACTGCGAGCACGGTGGGTGCCTCGAATGCTCACTCCTAACACGGATCGGACATCTGCCACCAAATGTTTTTTTCGTTTTGAGCATGAGCGTGACGGGTTCCTTAACAACATTCTGACAAGTGATGAAACGTAGGTTCACAATTTTGACACGTAAAACAAGAAAGCATCAATGGATTTCCGCCACAAAGGATCACCGACACCAAAAAATTCCAAGACCATGCCTTTGGCACCCAAAGTCATGAACACCATGAACTTTGCGAGGTACTGAGAGACCCTCAGAAAACTGAAAGCACGAATTCAAAGGGTTCGCCCTCACATGGGAAAACTTCTGTTTCAGCATGACAGTGCCAGACCACACACGAGCGCTGCGATACCTGCAACAATCCGACGGCTTGGGTTCACTGTCATTGATCATCCTGCATGCAGTCCACACTTGGCCCCATCCCATTTTCGTGTGCTTCCTAAACTTAAAAAACACCTTCTAGGACATTACTTTGAAAGTGATGAAGCTGTGCAAGCTGAGGTGAGTTTACGTCTCTGTAACAAAGTCAGACATCCTACAGTGACGGAATCAAGAAACTGGTTTCTCGTTGGCAGAAATCTGTTCGTCGCCAGGGTGACTATATTACGAAAGAAATATGTAAACATGAAGAAAAAAGATGTAGAATGTTAAAATAGTTTGTTTTATTTAAAAAGTTTTAACAGTTTTCAAAGAAAAGATTCCGGTAAATTACCTTCCATCAGACCCTCGCATATAGGAGTCCGGGTATCCCATGCAACGCCGGCAACATTCCAGAAGCGGTAGCCGTGGTGTACAAGGTTCCCCGGACGGCAGACCACGTCTCTTACTTCCCAACATTGCGGGTAGCGTCGTCAGCGATTGAAGGGGTCCACTTGCAACGGGAAATAATTTCTGCAGCGCTTGTTAAAAAAATGCATTCAGTAGAAAGAAGGAGAGTGGCTCTTGTTTATATTCAGACAGAATCTTTAAGATGCAAACTTACCGATTAAGGATAACAGCATAAACTAATGATAACTCCATAACGCCGTTAAAGAATCATCTCGTCTTTCTTATGTGCTCCGTCCACATTTCCAGTACATCTAGTTCTTAGTCTGTAATTCAAACCTAAGTCGTTGACAGAGGGTACAGGATATCACTTTCAAATTATATGACAGGGTGACCACAACGCAACTCGTGTGCCGCATGCGACTTTCGCCTCAACCTAGTCGGTTTGCGTTCTGTACACGAGCAACCTTTATATCGCCTTTATAAGCCATATAGGACGTGGACGTGGTCCTGATCTAGAAACCCTATCTTTATAAATAGGGCGTTTCAGGCCTTGGAGGAACTGGAGGTAAGCTGGTTTATGCTAGGAATCTAAAGAACTCCAAAACATGAAAAATGTTAAGAATGGAATTTCATTCATGCCAATGGCAGACTTCTGTTCCATGGACTTAGCGATCATCAGTATGAAACAACTTGAGGAAAGAAGCACGAGGGAAATTGTATTGACCTCAGCTTGTCTTCCTTAGGAGGACAATACTCCTCATTTCTAGTAAGTGAGGAGACTGGTAGAGAGCTGCTCACAGTAGAATGAACGACTGTTGATTGGTTGCAATGGAAATGCCCACAACATGATGTGGGAAGCAGTGACACCAAAAGCAGAGGTAAGTACCTCCTTGAATTTTTACTCGAGAGTCACCTAGAGATCCTGAATAGGGCCAGGAAACATACCTTCAGGACCATAAGAAGGAAACAAGTAATTGACATAATTTTTGGGTCTATTCTAACGGGTAGTAATGTCAACAATAGCATGTAGCGTTGAAGCCATCCTTATATACCCGCGTATATCTTAAGTTTGAGGTTGAAATGAGTGTTAGACATACTATGACCTATAGGTGTCCTAGAAAAAGAGACTGGAACTCTTATATGGAAGACGTCAACCACGTTTATCTGAAGTCAGAACTCCGATAAGGAATCCAAGAGATTTTGAGGAAATGTCGGACGCAGTGATTTTGTGTTTAAGAAAACTGCCCAGTCACTAAGAAGTGTACAAACAAGAATGTATGTTGGCGGAATAACAATCTGTAATTGCAAAGGAAGCAAATAAGAAGACTGTTCAAATGGCAAGAATGAAAGGAGAATGGGAAAATATCGGGAAGCCCTTGCCAAATACAACCTTGCGATTGAGTGAGCGGAACTATCGTGGAAGATATTTTGCGAGGATGTGGAAGGTACAGCCACTTGTGGCAGACTTCAAAATCTTCACCAGAATACCAACTAATCCAGCGGGTACCCCAAGTAAGGAGAATGGTGAGTATACAAGGAGAGCGAATGAGACGCTGGATGTGCTCCTCAAGACACGTTTCCCTCAATGCAGGCTAAGACCAAGATTCAGCCTCTGAGAGGCACTGGTTCACAGGTAATCAAAGGGAGAACAGGGTATCTGCCAGAGAATGTATCGATTTCAAAAAAAATCCAGTGAGCTGCGAGAACGTTTCAACCATTAAAGTCACCAGACCAGAATGGAGTCTTTCCAGCTCTACTGCCGTAAGAGAGAGTTCAATTAAATTCCTATGTCCGTTGTCAAAGGGCGCCCTAGCAGCAGGAATCATTCCTAATTCTTGGAAGACAGTGAGGGTTGGTTTCCTGTCGGAAGCCAGAGAGAACTGATCATACCAAGGCCAAGTATATGAGACCGATCAGTCTATCTTCCTTTCTTTTAAATACATTAGAAAATCAGGTGAATGTGTACGTTAGGGAAAGGAGGATAACTAAGGTTTCTTCACATGTAAGCCAACACGGCCGACCGTAGTGGCCGAGCGTTTCTAGGCGCTTCAGTCTGGAACCGCGCGACCACTACGGTCGCAGGTTCGAATCCTGCCTCGGCCATGGATGTGTGTGATGTCCTTAGGTTAGTTAGGTTTAAGTAGTTCTAAGTTCTAGGGGACTGATGACCTCAGAAGTTAAGTCCCATAGTGCTCAGACCCATTTGAACCATTTTTAAACCAACACGCATATCAAACAGGCATATCATGTGAAACATCACCAACTTGTTGGGAAGCTGTAAAAAGTACTACACTTACAGGAAATTGCTCTCTGCATCTTCCTGGATATTGAGGGGTTTTTAGCACTATAATCTTCTAATCCATGGTAAGAGCTACAGAAGACCTGAGACCGCCATATATAGATCGATTAAGGCCACGTTGAGCACGAGAAAGGTTGAAGCCGCCATGATGAATGTAAAATGGTGATCAACAACGCTAGTATGCGTTCACAAGAAGGGGTTTTGTCCCCACTACTGTGGAACCTAGTGGTCAATGAACTCATTGAAGAGTTAAGCACTGGAGACTACTTTTGCCAAAGATATGCAGATAACATAGTCATAGTAATCATTGGTAGATTTGCTTGTACGGTTAGAAATATGGCACAACGTGCACTGCACATCGTGCAAAAGTGGTGCAGGAAACAAGTTCTAAGGGTCATTCTGAAGAATGCCTTTACGAGGAAGCTCATCCAACAGAGATTCTGGAATCTTTAGGTCGATTAAATTCTAATTGTAGAGGGAGTAGTGGAGTATCTAGGGGTAATCCTGTCCTGGACTCATCACATAATGAATTTATGTTCCGAGGCGGAAGATACTCTTATGTGGGCTAGAAGAGCCTGTGGAAAAACTGAGGTTTAAACCCGAGGAGTATGTACGGGATATACACCACTGTAATAAGACATAATTTATGGAGCTACAGTACGGTGGAATAATTTTAAGGTAGCTGCTAAGGACACTATCCTGCTTGACTATAACAGGCAGCATTAGCAGCACACCTACGGCCACGAGGGAAACCATGTTGGACAGGCCGTCATTACACCTGTGGGTGAAAATGTAGGCAGCGGCATACAGGCTAAAACCTGGAAGTACCCTTGGGTATCCTGAATCCCACAACAATACAGGGAAAGCGGTGAGCCGGTCGTAGTGGCCGAGAGGTTCTAGGCGTTACAGTCTGGAACCGCGCGACCGCTAAGGTCGCAGGTTCGAATCCTGCCTCGGGATGGATGTGTGTGATGTCCTTAGATTAGTTAGGTTTAAGTAGTTCTAAGTTCAAGGGGACTGATGACCTCAGAAGTTAAGTCCCATAGTGCTCAGAGCCATTTGAACCATTTGAAAGCGGTGAGTAGAGGAATGTTCTGGGAAATAGTGGCTGACTATACAATAGCTTCCAGGTGCTTCAATAAGCTGTGTAACAACTGCAAATAGGGATCGCTGGAAGAACGAACCACGCTACCGTTCAGGAGATATAGTCTGGTTTACTGGCGGGTCGAAAACAGAGCCACAGAAAACAGAGTTGGGGACAGAGTATACGGCACAGAACCTATACCAGGGAGAGCGATCTCTCTGGAGGGAATCTGGCAACGGTATTTTTGGCGGAAGCATCCGCCATCAGATGCACGCGGAGGAGAATTTGCGTTCGCGCTACAAAGATCGTAGCATCTACATTGACTCAGACAGCAAAGCAGGACTGAAATCTCTATCAGCCCTGCAACGAGATCAAATATCGTTGCAGAATGCCACAAAGTTCCTTTGAGACTGTGGGAAAGCAATAGGTTACACCAGCTGTGGGGCGCTGGGCACTCAGGGATCGGTGTCAATGAACAAGCTGATTGACCAGCCACCACAGGTGCGACGACTCCACTTATTGGACCGGAAGTCGTCCTAAGTAAGGTGATGGGGAAATCAAAACTGCGTCAGAGGGTAGCATGTACCGTATTGGACTACGATCGAAAAACGAAACACATGGCAAGCTAATGATGCCAAACACATGTTTTAAGAGAAGTTCTGCAATACGGGGCTTGAATAGGGGAAAGGCTAAACTCATGAGAGGACTAAGAACAGGCCATGGAAACTTTAAGAAACACCTACACACGATGGGTAAAGAGAAATAATCCTCGATGTTGGCTGTGTGGTACCGGTGATGAATCTGCAGCACAACTAATCTTCCAGTGCTAAGCGTTGGAGATTAAAAACACAGCAAATTCGGGTCATTAAGTCCTGAAGAAACAGTATCGGATAAAGACCTAATAAAACGCCTCGTGCTAACTCTTTAAGGGTACTGGTTGGCGTAACTAGAACCGCAGGGAGTTAATCACACAATATTTTGGTTTCGGTGCAGCCTATAGTGGACTGGAATTGCTGTTATTTTTATCTCCCTGTTCAAGTCAAGTCAAAAATCTCTTTAATCTCCTTGGGCAATTTATTATACATTTTTATTCCTTGGCGACAATGCTGTTTTGACTTATATGCTTACTCTTTCTTGGTAAATGTAAGCCGGCCGTTGTGGTCGAGCGGTTCTAAGCGCTTCTGTCTGGAACCGCGCGACCGCTACGGTCGCAGGTTCGAATCCTGCCTCGGGCATGGATGTGTGTGATATCCTTAGGTTAGTTAGGTTTAAGTAACTCTAAGTTCTACTGGACTGATGACCTTAGATGTTAAGTCCCATAGTGCTCAGAGCCATTTGAACCATCTGATAAATGTAAGTTCGGTTTTGCTTTTGTTCCATGGCCGTAGACAGAGCTGTTTGTGCAGTAATTATTAATATTATTTTTCATGTGTACATTTGATTGGTAGATTTACTCACATCGTGTAATTGAAATGCCCAGTATTTTGAATAGATCTTTACAATAAGCTTGCTTATTATTTTCGCTTATTCTTACGGTCTTTTCTGTAGTTTGAAAATTGTGATGATCGGCAATCTGTCGCTGGGATCATTTACAATCCTCTAGTATCTAGGAGTTTCTTTTGTACGTTGGGGCTTAAGGCAAAATACAACGTTGGACCAAATTATGCCTGTCGCCTGGGCTCCAAAGTCCTTCTCGGATCATTCCAGCGACTGGCAGAGAAGGCTGAGAAGACTAGCCTTGAGCATGGAGTTTCAACGAAGCTCACGACTTGTAGAATTGTCCAAAATGGCTCTGAGCGCTATGGGACTTAACATCTGTGGTCATCAGTCCCCTAGAACTTAGAACTACTTAAACCTAACTAACCTAAGGACATCACACACATCCATGCCCGAGGCAGGATTCGAACCTGCGACCGTAGCGGTCGCGTGGTTCTAGACTGTAGCGCCTAGAACCGCTCGGCCACACCGGCCGGCTAGCATTGTCCACAGAACTGATCGTGGCCCTTAGATTCTGAACCAGAGACTTCGAAAGTTCTGTGACAAGCTAGGCTGCGACTTTCTGGACTTACACCACAGGATTGAGAATTGTACAGTCCCCTAAATGAGTCAGGTGTGCGCTACACATCAGAGGCTGCTACTCAGGTAGCTGATAGTTTGTGAGGCGTACACAAGGAATTTTTAGATTGGGTGACTCTCCATCCAATCCAGCTATCGACAGCAGTAAGAAATCCAGAAGTATAAGTGTCAGATTGAAAGAAATGACTCCCACATATAGTATTAACATCCTAATGGTAAACTGCCGAAGCATTCGCAACAAAATGCCAGAGTTTGAAGGGCTCAGGAAAAGCCGTGAAACTCACATAATACTAGGTACAGTGATCTGGTTACACCTCAAATTGACAGCAGTCAGATTTTTTGGGGAATTTAAGTGTATATCGAAAGGACAGGCAACTGTGAAATGGAGGTGGTGTATTTGTCGCAAACTCAAGTCCACCGAGGTAGAAATTGAAGCTGAGTGTGAGATAGTTTGGGCAAGTCTCATTATCAGGAGTGGACATAAAATGATAACTGGATCCTTCTGTCGCCCACCAGATTCATCTCCTGATGCAACCGAAAACTTTAGAAAAATCTCAGTTCACTTGTACATAAGTTCCCCAATCACACCGTAATCATCGGTGGAGACTTTAATCATCCAACAATTAATTGGGAAAATTACAGTTTTGTTAGTGATGGGTGTGATAAGACTGCCCGTGAAACTTTACTAAATGCCTTCTCTGAAAACTACCTAGAATAGATATTTAGCAACCCCACTCATGACGGAAATATATTGAAGCTAAGAGCAACGAGCAGACCTGACCCCTTTGAGGATGTCCACATCGAAACTGACATCAGTGACCACGACGCGGTTGTGGCAAAAATGGTTACCAGAGTATAAAGGACAACTAGCACGAGCAGAAAGATATATATGTTCAACAAACTAGATAAAAAATCAATAGTGTCATATCTCAGTGAGGAACTTGAAAACATTCAGCACAGGGCAGGACCATGTAGAGGAACTCTGGCTCAAGTTTAAATGAATAGTTGACCATGCACTGGACAGATATGTACCCAGTAGAACAGTTCATAGTGGGAGGGAACATCAATGATATACCGCCACTGTAAAGAAACTTCTAGAGAAACAGGGATTACTGCATAATAGTAAGGTTATAGACAGAGAAAAACTGAATGAAACGAGTTTGGCTCTCAAGGGAGCAACGCGTGATGCTTTCAGTGACTACCGTAGAAGACTATTGTCAAGTGATCTTTCACAGAACCCAAAGAAATTATGGTCGTATGTAAAGGTTGTTAGTGGCATCAAAGTTAGTGTCTAGTCCCTAGTGAATGAGACAGGAACTGAAATTGAGGGTAGGAAGGTAAAAGCTAAAATGCTGAACTCCGTTTCAAAATGTTCCTTTACAAAGGAAAACCCAGGAGAATTACCCCAATTTAATCCTTCTACCACTGAAAAGATGGATGAAATACGTATTAGTATCAGTGGTGTTGAGAAACAGCTGAAATCGTTAAAACTGAACAAAGCTCCAGGGTCTGATCGAATCCCTTGCAGATTTTATGCTAAATTAGCCCCTCTTCTAACTACAATCTGTCGTAGATCCCTCGAACAACTAACCGTTCCCAGTTCTTGTAAAAAGGCACAGGTCACACCCCTCTACAAGAAGGGTAGTAGAGGCGATCCACGAAACTACTCTCCAATATCCTTGAAATAGATTTGTTATAGAATCTTAGAACATATTCTGGGCTCAAACATAATGAGGTATCTTGAACAGTGTGACCTCCTCAATACCAACTAGTGTGGATTCCGAAAACATCGATCACATGAAACTCAACTCGCACTTTTCTCACATGACATACTGAAAGATTTGGATCGAGGCAGTCAGAATTTCTTGATTTCCGAAAAGCATATGACTCAGTAACACACAGACGCTTATTGTAAAATTACGATCTTATGGGATATGAGCTGAAATTTGTGACTGGATTGAGGACATTTTGGTAGAGAGGAGACAGCATGTTACCTTGGATGGAGAGTCATTGTCAGATGCAGACGTAACTTCGGTTATGCCCCGTGCGTTGGGGCTCTTGTCTATTAATGACCTTGCAGACAATGTTAATAGTAACCTCAGGCTGTTTGCAGACGATGCAGTTATCTATAATGAGGTATTATCTGAAAGAAGCTGCATAAATATTTAGTCACATCTCTATTAAGATTTCAAAGTGGTACAGAGATGGGCAACGTGCCTTAAATGTTCAGAAATGTAAAATTTTGCACTTCACAAAACGAAAAACGTAGTATCCTATGACTATAATATCAATGACTCACTGTTGGAATCGGCCAGCAAACACAAAATACCTGGGCGCAGCACTTTATAAGGATATGCAATGGAATGACCACATTGCTTCTGCAGTGGGTAAAGTAGGCGATAGACTTCGGTTTATTGACAGAATACCGGGAAAGTGCAGTCAATCTACAAAGCAGACTGTCTATAAATCACTCATGTGACCGATTTTAGGATGTTGCTCAAGTTTGTGGGACCCGTACTAGATAGGACTAATAGGAGATATTGAACGTATACAGAGAAGGGCTGGACGAATGGTCACAGGTTTGCTTAATCTGTGGGAGAGTGTCACAGAGATACTGAAGGAACTGAAGACTGTTAGACGTAAAATATCCCGAGAAGTCTATTAACAAAATTTCAGCAACCGGCTGTAAATGATTACTCTAGGAACATTCTACAATCCCCCTCGTATTACTCACTTAGGGATCGTGAGGATAAGATTAGAATAATTATTGCACCGACAGAGGCAAAAACAATCATTCTTCCAGCGCTCCATACGTGAATAGAACAGGGAGAAACCCTAATAACTGGTACAATGGGACGTACCCTCTGCCATGCACCTCACTGTGGTTTGCACAGTATTGATATAGATGTAGACGTATATTCGATTACGTTAGTATTTTTGTGTACCTTCCGTTGAGCCATTCTATAATACATAAGTACATATGAATATAGGAAAGGGAAACGTTGTTACCAAAATCTCAAAAAGCTCTTGACCAATTTGCTTGAAATTTTCACTGGAAACTTTAATAAATATTGATATGTACACACGCTGAATACATTTTTAACAACAGTGCACACATTTTATGTGAAAACCGGCTGCGAGAAAGACGATGCTGTGCATTGCTATGGTGTGAATATGTGCGGTTTTGTTTTCTTCCTCGCAGTGAGTTTTAACCACGATATTAGGGCATTTAAACCATTAGAACCAGCAGATAGTCGTAGAAAGGCGGGGGTGGGGTGGGGGTTGTAAATGGATATAGAGAGGGGGAAAGAGGAGTTGGACAGAGAGAGAAAGGAGAAAATGGAGAGGGAGAAAGAGAGAGAAGATGAAAAGGGAGAGGCGATCGACAGAGAGTGGGGGGAGCATGAGTAGATGGACAAAGAGAGGAGGAGGAGAAGATAAACAGAGAAAGGGG
Source organism: Schistocerca americana (assembly GCF_021461395.2). Lineage (NCBI taxonomy): Eukaryota > Metazoa > Arthropoda > Insecta > Orthoptera > Acrididae > Schistocerca > Schistocerca americana. Next base: position 192,501,189 of record NC_060126.1, read on the forward strand.
GAAGAAGGAGATTAGAATATATATTCAGTTTCCGTACATATTTAGCAATTGCGAAGCATAGACGAGTTCGCTAATTTGAATTAATAATCAAACGTGTATGTTCACTATGAATTTCGTGCATTACATCTCCGACCAAAGTTAATGATCGTGAAAAGTAAATTATACAAAGACGGTAAAAAAGGAAAAAATGTCGCTAATTGGTGATCATGAACACAGAAACACAGAAGATGAAGCTTCAAAAACATTGAGAAGTTTTAAGAATCTATGTAGAATAAAGTTGTGGCTCATCACTGCAGATCCACTACGACGATAGCAGTGAGAACATCCTTTTTCACATTTCTGTCTGTGTACAGGGTGATTTCTTCCACCGGGTACACACTCTAGGGATTGATCGATGAGAGGATACGGATCAAAAAAGGTCTAGTGAACTTATGTCCGGAAATGCATGGTTTCCACGCTGCAGACCATTTATTCAGTCATACATTGTTACAGAGACTTCAGTCCAATACGAGCTGCACCATGCAGCTACAGTTACATTATGTGCTGAGAAGAATGACCATGTGCCTCAACGCATGCGTGTCCGCGCCGTAGCATGTTCTGCCTCACACGTTCACATCGGCCAGGCTGCATCCGAACAGTGTCAAAGGCAGCATGAATACGCTGATCCACTGTCTCCATATCTGCAATGGGCTCTGTATACACGATACTTTTGAAATGGACCCATAACCAGAAATGGCATGGGTTGAGATCCAGTGAACGAACAGGCCATGCAACTGGACCCCCTCGTCCTATCCATCGACCAGCGATGATTGAGATGCGTCCGGACGTTAACGGCGAAGTGAAGTGGAGCACCATCATGCAGCAACCACATAACCCCTCGAATCATCAATGGTACTTCTTCCAGCAGAGGAGGCAAAGTCACCCGCAAGAAACTTTGAGAGTTCCGGCCCGTTGGGCGACGTGGAAGGAAGACTGCTCCCAAAATACGGTCGCCAATTATCCCGGCCCACACATTCCAGCTGCACCGATAGTGATGATTCGCTGTCCCCACACCATGGAGGTTCTGCATACTATCCCACACATGACTGTTACGAAAGTTGAAGATAACACACCGCATAAAGGTAGCCTCATCTGTGACTAGGATGGATGACACAAATCGTGGTTGCCTGGTGAAGAAACCAGTGACAAAACTACTTCCGATGTGGAAAGTCTTTCGCTAGTAAGCCCTGCACACGCTATAAATGATAAGGGTAGTAACAATTGTCATGGAGAATGTTCCACACGGTCGTCTCGCTTACCCTGTAGAAGCGAGCCAGCTGCCTGGTACTGACTAGGCGGTCGCTTTTCACAGTGTTAATCACATTTTCCGCCAAATCTGGTGCCCGAACATTTCTGATACGTCCTTCATGATTTCCTGTTCCTGAAACGACCCTGTCTCAGACAAACGGCAAAACGCTGTTGCAAACATTGAATGCTGTAGTTGTTGTCGGCGGGGAAGGTCTCCTGATACAACCTCGCTGCCCGCCGCCTGTTGCCATTTGCCTTTCTGTAAGCTCTCGATCGAGTATGGGACCATTGTGTACAACGCTGTATCACAATCAATAAAAAGTGAGTCAGCAAGAGAAGTGAATCCGACACAGCATTACCAAATACTAAGACAGGAGAGGCCACTAGGGCATGTATGAGGAACAAATGGTTCAAATGGCTCTGAGCACTATGCGACTTAACTTCTGAGGCCATCAGTATCCTAGAACTTAGAACTAATTAAACCTAACTATCCTAAGGACATCACACACAACCATGCCGGAGGCAGGATTCGAACCTGCGACCGTAGCGGTCGCTCGTTTCCAGCCTGTAGCGCCTAGAACCGCACGGCCACTCCGGCCGGCTATGAGGAACAGTACCACCCTCTAGGATGAAACCATGCATACTGTAACTGTGGCTGTATGGTACTGCGAGTATTAGATCGCAGTCTCTGTAACAAAGTGTGATTGAATAAATGGTCTCTAGCATGGAAACCACGCTTTCCCGGACGTAATTTCATTAGACCTCTTTTTCCGTATCTTCTCATGGGGCAATCCCTAGAGTTTGTACACGTTAGAAAAAAATCACCCTTTGTATTACAAGGACGTGCTGAAAAGTAATGCGTCTTAATTTTTTATGTGAAAAATCTTAAAGTTTTTTTTTAAATAAAACAAACGTTGCTAACATTATATATGTTTATTCTTCATGTCTACATATTTGCAGCCTCCGCCGCTAGAGAGCCCCGGACTCTAGCATGTAACATGGCGGTGTATAACGTAACTATATCGGTGCGTGAGAAACAGAGTATTGTAATCGAGTATCGAACTCGAAGGGTTCGTCCACATACGGACTTATGACAATCGATCATCCTACACTTGACCCCAACCAGAACTTAAAGAATACTTTCGAGGACTTCACTTTGATAGCGATGAAACGGCGAAAGCAGAGGTCAGATTGTGTCTCCGTCAACAGTGTCAAACATTTACTATGAAATATGAACAAACTAGTCTCTCGTTGGGAGAAATGTGTTCGTCGCCACGGTAACTATGTTGCGAAGTAAATACAGGGTGGCGAACGAAATGTGTTACCAATTGTTTCTTTCACAATTTACGAGGCACATTAGATATCCCGTTGGTATCTCTACAGCAGTACCAGCAGAGCTTGGAAAACAAATGAGTTACGAAATGACGTGTAATTCGCGATACTGCCGCCAGGATACTAGTAAGCAGCAATGGCTGACAATGGAAGACTGACGAGACAGCAACGATCGGCAATTGTGTTACTCTTTCATGAAACGAAAAGCCTTGTTGTGACTCAGAGGCGTTTTCGACAACAGTTTAACACACGATGGGTCCCTTGCAAGAAGAGCATCCACAGGTTGTATGATAAATTTGTACAGGAAGGAAAAGTACTGGAAGCGAAGCGACCTCGGCCTAAGCCTGTTTGTTCGCAGGAGAATATTGAAGCGGTACGAGTTGCTGTACAGAGAAGTCCCGGGAAATCGTGTAGAAAGGCAGCAGTGTAACTGGGAATATCCAGACGCTCCGTTCAACGCAGTCTTAAAAGTTACCTCCATATGTACCCATACAAGATGACCTGTGCACAGAAGCTCACTGAAGAACACAAGCAGCAGAGACTACTTTTTGCTCAGTGGGCGGAGGATAGGGAAGAAACTTTCAACAACCTTTGGTTTTCAGATGAGGCGCATTTTCATTTAGAAGGTGTGGTTAACAAACAAACTTTACGCTTTTGGGCCACTGAAAACCCACAAGTGCTTCATGAACGACAACATTATGCTCCGAGGATTACAGCGTGGGCAGCAATTTCCAGTCACGGACTTATTGGACCCTTTTTCTTTGAAGAAACTGTGAACAGCGAGCGTTATTTGAGCATGCTTCGCTATAGCTTCATTCCACAGCTTCTTGCTACTGCCTTGCCCTTCAACACGCAGTGGTTCATGCAAGATGGAGCAAGGCTACATACTGCAAACACTGTGTTGGAGTTTTTACACGAGCGTTTTGACATGCGGATCATTTCACTCAGGTTTCCAGGTCGCTTCAATGACGGACAAAATTGGCCCCCCTATCGTCCAAACCTCAATCCATGTGACTTTTTTCTTTGGGGGTACCTAAAGGAAAAAAATTTCCCGAAACGTCCACGTGATTTAATGGAGCTCAGAAGACTTATTCTTCAAGCTTGCAGTGAAATTACGGAAGACATGTGCCATAGGGTAATCACTAACTTCAGTGGTCGTTTGAAAGAAGTTAGGAAACGAAATAGTGGACGTATTAAGCATGTGCTGAGTTAGAACAAATCTCCATAGACGGCTCCTCATTGTAGTTTATGTTCCTTTTAGATTGTATTGGCAATAAAGTTTAAATTCTAAAACAAAATGGTAACACATTTCGTGTGTCACCCTGTATGTAGACACAAAGAATAAAGACGTAGAACGTTAATCACGCATGCTTTGTTTAGAAAGCTTTCAGAGTTTTCACATAAAAAATTCGGAGACGTTACTTTGCATCATGGCCTAGTTCTTTCTGTATTACAGAGCTGTGGTCGTCCACATTTATATTATCTGTGACTGTCTCGTTTTCCCACTTCTACAACAATGTAAACAAGCCATCCGAGTGTCTTTACGTACGCGGGTCGAACTGAAGCGAAGTGATATTGTTTCATTGCTCACATTACGCGATTTGCCACTGCGGCGCCGCCGGTATGAGAAAGAGGAAGCAAGGCTAGGAGAGGGGGAAGCATTTAAGCATTTACAGTCAACGACATAGACAGATAGTGGCCGGACGTACGAAATATTCTCCACCCTTGATGGCAAACAAGGGCAACAGCTCGACAATTCGCCAACATCTACCTGCAATAGGCTGACCCATCGGCAATATTGTCTGCCCGTACCGCAGTACTGTCGTGTACCGCAGCCACGTTGCAGCAGTGTTGGCGGCAAAGTTATTGCGGTCACACATTGCCATGAAATATAGTCCTTGTGAACGCATATTTAGTCACAACGTTAAGAAAGCCCTCGTTCTGCTTTTGCGAACAAATATCTAGCGTGGTTACAACGACGCTAAAATTACCTAATGCCGAGCCCGTACAGAAAGGTACCGATCGTCATTCTTCCCACATACCATACGCAAACAGAACAGGGAAGAGTGCTTGTGCAGTGCAGTTGCAGAGGCAGGAACACAAAGCTTCAAGAAAGGAACAAGTATCGGGACTTGACGGAACCCGGGAAGGAAACCAGCGGCTCGTTGCACCTGGAGGGCTACGCAGTAGCGCAAAGCTGGTTCCGCCGCGTATCATGTAGTTCTGAGCCGCAGACGGACAGGTTCGGATGCGCGGCAGACCAACTCGTTCCGGGCGCCCAATGCTTCCGGTGTCAGGTATTGTCGACGCGAATTAGGCTCACAGTGCCGTCAAAGGAGGAATCCTGATTTTCCAGTGGCGGACGGCTTCGATGTTCCCACCGCACCGGATAGCAGCGCATCCGGAGTCCAGCGGGATGTGACGGGTCAGCTGAGTCCAGTTTGGTGATCAGGACGCGCTGCCGGTCTGATCAACTCCTGGAGGATCGTCCGTTGGAAGAGGTCTTAGGCCCTGCCTGGACTTCTCACGACCTCTTCACCTCGGCTGTCGCCAGCTGCTCTGCCATCCAGTACACACCGAAGGTACTTCTTGCAATGCCTGTTTTACAACCGCCAGATGCAGACAGCCTTTTGGTGTGACTATATCTACGTTACCTACGCAGTGTAGGAAATATAACTGATTTCTGAAACCTGTAACGGCATAGGCAGGTGTGATTTCGAATAACTTCTACGTGACCCAAGCACGTCGCGTGGATTTCTCACGAAGAGCTTACATCAACGTAAAAAAATTTGTAATCACCAACCTGAACTCATGAGCAGGTAGACGTGTAGAATTAGAGTATATGTCACTATTAAGGTGTAAAAAATTTGAGCTTCTAATGCAATCAAAACACATGGCTATTTATGTCACAAATTTTGAGATTCCCAAACTAACTCATCAAAGAGTACAGGATACCGCCCGCTGATATAGAATCATGAAATTTGGCAAGTAGCAACGTTTCGCAGTACAGTTACTGGGAAAAAATCAAAAATTTTTAATTTCTATTTACTTCACAAGAAAATTTTTTTTCATTTGTTATCCGACTGTCTATCCGACTCAAGAATTGCAATAGCAAATGCGAAATTATACAAAAAGATTAAACTTTAAATGAAAATATTCTTGAAAGTCTTGGAATTCTCGGGATCGACACTTTGCCAGTCACGATATCACGCAAAAATCGTCGAGATTTCCGATTTTCGGGATGGATGAACTATCGATGTACTTAATTAAGTTTATACCGAATCCTCAGAACGCGAGTCCTACTTGTACTTGGACAATTTTTTCATACAGCCTCAAGATTTTGTACTTTATTTAGCCATCTAAAACTTAAGTTTACTTTGGGTGCTTCATAGCACAAAAAAATACAAGAATGCATATTTACAGAATTAAAGGCTCAAGTTTTTCCACGATATATTTTTAATAAATAAGCATGATTAGCAACTGAGACTTTTTGTGCTATCAACTCACACAATTTCTTAAATATAGTCATAAGCAATACAGGAAAACGAAAATACGAAAACAAATAAAACAACATATTTTTTCTTGCACTCTTATGCAAATTAACAGTCACTTCATAAAGGCGAATATCTTTAATAAACAATATAGAAGAAACTGATTGAGGGAGATGGTATCCTATATTCATCAACGTCTTCAAAAGTTCAGATATTTCACAGTCATATTCGGGACACGACAGCAATATGTGATTTCCGCCAGCTTCTGGCTCCGAATCACACTCACGTGGAGGAGAATCATAAAAGTTGATTCTATATAGATGTAGAAAAGAGGAATGGCTAAAGCGGAGTCAGTGATGGTGGAAAACGTTGATCGGTCCAAATGAATCCTGGTAAATCACGGCCTTGTATGAATCTGAGGTTGTAATTCCGCATATTGTCCACTTTTGGTTTGTTGTGACACCCTCCAAATCTCTTGCTATTGATGTTCCAGTGGCTCTTGACCTCATGTAAGTTATATACGGCAGTTTCAAATCGAGGACAGTTCGTTTAAAAGCAGCCTGCTTCGCTAAAACGTCAAGCTCCTCATTATAGCAGACGCTAGCGTGGGAATACACCCACACAAGGTAGATTGTCTGCCCCTCGATTTACTGTCAACATATTCCCGTAACACATCCGATATAAAACGGTTGATGATTGTATTCCATCTCCGTTGTTCTACGTTTTCAAGGGCACTCTGGGAGTCGGACAACTTTAAGAAGGTAGTCGAAGCTACGAAACTGAGTGCTTTCTAAATTGCCACTGCTGTAGAAACCGAAGCGCTTTTAATACATTTTTTTAATATGTTGTACAGTTGCACATCTGGTTGTAAAGACTGTCTTGATACAACTACCCAGAGAAGTCTTTCTGTCATTTCATCAGAATGAAACAGAACAGCAGGGATAGCAATAGAGAACCATCCGAAACGACTCTGAAAATTACTCAAATGAAAGATGGCTTGCAGAAAAGTTCGACAAAATTGCACCGCCGCTTACTTGCTTACTTGTGCAGGCGGAAACTAGAATATGGCACTGTCAAAACTTTACCGAAAAGAACCTGTATCACAACTTTTACAAATTGTTGTTGTACATAGTTTAAAGCTTCTAATCGGACCCTACGTATTCACCTGTGCTTTCTAGTTAATGTAGTATTGCTCTGTGCTGGTTAAATGTTTAAGAAGACCAAACACCTAAAGGCATCACGCTCTTATTTATCTCACTGGTCAGAGGAATGGTATCGCAGCCACTCTGCGTATAGAGTAAATATTGTATGCAAATACGAGAAAGTGTTACAAATGTTTGTGCAGTGTATGTATGAGTTGGAACAGGGCGACCAGTCCGGTGTTCACCAGCTGAGATGAGGGAAACCGCCCAAAAACCATATCCCGGCAGCCGGCACACCAACCGTTCGCCGTTAACGGGATCACACCGTGGTTCAAGTCGAAAAAATTCGATTTTCGGTTTTCATCATATATCGATAGAGTAAGGTTTTATTTAAGTATTCTGAAAAGGATTTTGCTGAATTTTTTTTTTTCGAGCATTTAAAGAGCATTTTCCTACCACCTGTGTTTATGTGCCACGCCCACTTTTCTGTCACCCACTTTTCTGCATATATTTTGATCTTTATATCCCCTACATTGCACGTTAGGGATTTTTTTTCCTCCCGAGTGTGTTGGCTATCCTTGGAATCCAACGGTCGATATTCTTTTGTTTCTGCTGTTTGTAAACAACACGCTTTCAAACATTCGGTTAGTTTTGTTCAAGTGCGATTGCGAGTAGTTGTTACAGAAAACTTGCAGGTATACTGTGGGCAGGCAATTAAGTGAAGCCGGCCGTAGTGGTCGAGCGGTTCTAGGCGCTTCAGTCTGGAACAGCGCGACCGCTACGGTCGCAAGTTCGAATCCTGCCTTGGGTATGGATGTGTGTGATGTCTTTAGGTTAGTTAGGTTTAAGTAGTTCTAAGTTCTATGGGACTGATGACCTCAGATGTTAAGTCCCATAGTGCTCAGAGCAATTTTTTGAATTAGGTGAAATAAAGAAAATCTGGAGGCAATGAAGAGAGATGTTTGGGCCATATTCTTTCATAAGTCCTCTACGGATGATAAGCCATGTTATGGTTTGTGCCCATCAGGAGATAATTCGTGGTGCAAATACAATATGGCTCAGGCAACCGGAGAAACTTATTCTCACCAGCATTCTCTTCCTGCTGTTGTTGTTACAGCAATTAAACCTATTTTCAGAGATTTGGCTCATCCTGACCTCCTAAGGAAATGTCTGCATGGGCAGACAGAGAACCCAAATGAATGTTTCAACAGCGTAATTTGGAACCGCCTTCCTAAAACTGTATTTGTAGGCATACATACAACGAAATTAGGAGTTCATGATGCTGTTATTACTTTCAGTTGCGGTAATACTGGAAAGTGTTGGATACTGAAAAAGCTGGGAATTAATCCTGGTGAAAATATGATCACTGGCCTGCAACATTGCGATAAAATGAGGATAGCCGATGCAGGCAGGTCTGCATCTAATATGGCCAAGAAAGCAAGACAAACATCCAGGAAGGTGAAAAAGAAGCTGGTAGACCTGCTTGATGCCAAAGAAGGGCCATCATATGCAGCAGGACAGTTTTAATTATCTGTAAGTAAAAAATTTCAAAAGTTTTTTCTTTAAAATCAATTTCCCGCAAACTATAATTTTCAGTACATACGCCCCATTACATCAGAAACTATCATAGATAAATGAACGAAATTTTCAGAGACTCTGTATAACATAAATAGCCACCTCTGGTACTACATTCATTAATATTCCCCATTAGGAAGTTCACAAAAAAAATATTTTCTGCAGAAAAAACATATTTTTTGTTAATAAATTTAAAAAAGTATTTCTTAAAAACTATAAAATGGATAAAGCAGATTTTAGTGTAGTTGGCTGTATTTGCATCATGTAACATACAGTAAAAATATTAAGGTCCTGCATCAAATAGTTTTTTTTCAGAAATGGGTCAAATACTTGCCTAATTTAACATGGGTTAGATAGGCAGTGTGTGGTCTCCTTAATACGCCGTGCGGATTATATCTGTAGCTGGAGTATGTGGCGTCCTCGAAGCGATCGCGTTTATTCGTGGGTATAGCAGTATGACCCGGATATTTCGGTTGTCAGTAACGAAGCTACGGTAACAGGGAGGTATCAAACGTAATTTGTGACTGTACTTGGATTTCTCATTATGGACGGCGCTGCATGTCACCTGACATGGAGAGTCATCTACAGCTGTGGATGTAAATGTGTTTTGAAACAAGATTCTGCCTTGAGGAAACACAGTTTCCCTCTTTTGCACCTACATAAGTTTCAGTGAAGTTTCACAATCATCAGTGGGTTCCCTTTATTATGTAGGTAAGCAGCTGCAACTATGGGGTTTGGGTTATTTTGGGCTCTGTTAGGTTAGTGCATAAGTTCATAGCTTTTCTGTTTTGCATGCTGTTATCCAGGTTTCTATGAGTTTATTTATCGATTGGCATTTTTTATTTGTAAATCGCTGTTGCTGTTTGAATTAACGTATTGCTATTTTGTTATTCGGAGATAGTGATCGGTGCTGTGGACGCTAGAAAATGGATTACCAAGTGGAGATATCAGAACATTTCCGACATATTCTTCTGTTTGAGTTCAATACAGAGGTGACAGCAGCGGAGGCGGCCAGAAACATTTGCGCCCTGTATGGGGATAACGCCACTGCACAGAACACGATAAGAAAACGGTTTAAAAGAGGATCGTTTTTACATTAGTGACTCTCCACGTTCAGGATGACCTTCGGGTTTTGATGAAGATCGTTTAAACGCATTAATCCAAATTGATCCACGTCACTGTACTCGAGAACTGGCGAATGTGATTTACTGTGATAATTCCACCATCGTGCAACATTTGCATGTAATGGGGAAGATTGAAAAATCGGGTATGTGGGCTTACATGCTCTTAGCCAAAATCACAAAACCCACACGTACAATTATGCTTGCTTGTCATCTGTTAGCTCGTGAACAACACAGACTATTCCTGTCCTGTATCGCTTCTGATGACGAAAAATTGTGTCTTTTATGATAGCATAAGGAAAAGAAAGGAAAGATTGTGCCCAAAGAAAGCAGCAGCTCCCCGTACAACGGCCTGCGCGCATCCACAAAAGATAATGTTACACATCTGGTGGAACAGCGACGGTGTGGCGTACTAAGACTTGCTTCCCTGAAGTGTAACCATCACTGCTGACATCTGTTGTCAACAACTGAGAGGTCTTGGAGACGCAGTCCAGGAACAACGACCGGGAATACTACGTGAACTGATAATACTCAACGATAACACCCACCTGCTAAACTGACATACGGGAATTCATTCTGCACCAGCCTTGTTCACCTGATCTTGCACCCTCAGATTACACCTTTTCTACTACCTATAGAACAACCTTCAAGGAACTTCCTTTCTGGATGAAAATGCGCTGCGAACGTGGCTCAATCAGTTTTTCGGTTGAAAATCACGTGATTGCTACAGTTGTGGGGTCGAAAAGTTACCATAGCGTTGGCAGACTGTTCTAAATAATGAAGGAGAATATATTATTGATGACTAAAATATCTGTTATGTGTATCTGTTGTGTTTATTAACACGTTCGCTGCGGCTGACGCTTATAAGCGTTTCCGCGATCAACACGCCAGAGCGGCTGACGCTCATAAGCGTTTCCGCGATCAACACGCCAGAGCGGCTGACGCTCATAAGCGTTGCCGCGATCAGCAAGCCAGTGCGGGTAACACTTATAAGCGGTGCGCTCGCTAGCTGAGTTCTCACTAGGGGAGGCCGCCAACTGGGACACGCCGATTTCGTCCGAATTGTTTCTAGAAAGAGGTGGGACTCCACATAACGTGCCCGAAATATTTCGCCTGAGTTGGCCATAGGAAAGGAGAACATGCTCTCGAAAGTTGTTCCGATAGCACTATAGGAGGCTATACTCTATTTAGCGCTCTGTTCGTCGTTATTGGCGTAGAGTAATGGTCAAGCGCATTGCTCACGAAACAGGTGACTTGGGATCAATCCCAGGTCCGTCCTGATTTTTTTTCTCATTTTTATTTTACTTCGTATCTTCAGAGTGTGCGGTTATTTACGGTAGATGTATATTTCTATCGTCAAGTCAAAAATCTAATTAAAAGATTACAAAGTGCCCCTGAATAACTCCAACAACAGCGAGAGGTATCATCAAGAGAAGATGCAATTAAAATACATTCGACCGTGCTGCATCAATTCAGTGCTTGTGGACACCCCTATGATCTAGTACGCTTGGTTTGCATCCAAACTATTAGAGGAAACACCTTAGTTTTAAAACTTGAATTAAGTGTGCTTTCCAATGAAGCATGTTGCAGAGAAATGTAACTGCTCAAACAATGCCTTCATAAAATGTGCCTAGAGTGAAACATATATGTTTCACATGTTTCTATGATATGTCACCATAAAAATGGCAAAACTTCTACTGTCGTAATGAATAAAAAGTAGCGCACGTAATCACAAGAATCTTTATAATCTTTATTTTCATTAAAACTTTCGCCTAGTTATATAAATATACTACTTGAATGTATTTAAATTCTACGGTAAATAGTTGAAAAATCTGACGAAACCAAGGAAAATAAGAATGAAAACAATTGAAAAAAATTAGGAAGCACCTGGGATTGATTCCAGGTCGACTGTTTCGTGAGCAATGCGCTTGACCATTACGCTACGCCGTCAACATGTTCGCTGCGGCTGACGCATATAAGCGGCGCGTTCACTAGCAGAGTTCTCAGTTTAGTTTGTTCGGCTGTGCACTCGTGTTAGTTCAAGTAACCAACGACATATCACGTAACGTGTTCCTGTCTGCAGTTGTGTGTTTTCGTTTTTTGTCGTCTGTGTTGTGCATTGTTTGCAATGGCGGCGAATGAACCGACACCGGGGCCTTCGAACGCGAAAAAGTGTAGGAAGAGTGACCAATATACTGACCATGAGTTACTACGTGTGTTAGAAGATAGTGATGTAGAGTTCAGAGAGGACGAACCAGATGAGGGTGACTGGCATTTGGAGACTGCAGAAACAGACCACAGTGATGACAGTGTGGAAGCAGAACTGTCCAGTATGTTTCGTGACAGTTCGGAATCGGACGATACGGGCGACGATGATGAGGAAATCGCCGACGATAAAGAACCAGCGCTCGCAGAGGTAAGCAAACCAGGTGTTACGTGGCATGAAGAACCACATGGGATGCAGTATCACCCGTTTACGAAAGCAGAATGTTTGCTGATGAAGCCTGCTGGCAATACGCCAATGGATTTCTTTAGGCTACTGGTTACAGATGACATACTGCAGCTCATAGTTGACGAAACAAATGATAACGCACGGAATATATTTGCGAGCGCAAATACACAAGAGGGCTCTAGAATTAGTAATTGGAAACCCGTAAGTATAGAAGAAATACTTGTCTTCCTGGGGATTTCATTACATATGGGTAATGTCAAATGTGCCCGACTACAAGACTACTGGAAGAGGGATCTGCTGTTCGAAAATAAAGGAATAACGATGAGTATGAGCAGAGACAGATATTTGCTTATCTTACGCGCATTGCATTTTGCAAAAAATCCAGAGTCAACCGAAACCAAATGATCGACTGTATAAGATACGCCCTATATTGAATTATTTCAACAACAAAATGTGTAATGTGTATTATCCAGGTAGGGATCTCTCTTTAGATGAATCAATGATTCTTTGGAGGGGACGATTGTCATTTAGACAATACATAAAAAACAAAAGAAATAAGTATGGCATCAAATTGTACATGCTAAATAACCCAGACGGCTTCATCAATAAATGCGCTGTGTACACGGGGATGCGTGGTGATATGGGGGGAAAAGGGCATGCTGAAAAGATAGTATTGCATTTGTTAGAAGGGAAGGTGAATGTTGGCCATCACATTTACATGGACAATTTTTACAACAGCTTTGCCTTAGCTAAAACCCTGTTGAATGCAAAAACACATTGCACCGGGACACTAAGGGTAAATAGGAAAAATACCCCTAAAGACGTGGTATGCGCCAAGCTGGGGAAAGGGGACACCATAGCACGATATTCGGACGGGGTAATGATCGGCAAATGGAAGGATAGACGAGAGGTCTCCTATATTTCCACAGAATACCCCAATACAATGGAACGTGTGCAGAATGCACGCCAGCAAATAGTCGCGAAACCACTGCCAATTATCAGATATAATAGTTGTATGTCTGGGACCGATAGGCAGGACCAGATGTTGTCTTATTATTTATGTGAACGAAAGACAATCCGCTGGCCAAAGAAACTATTCTTCCATGTAGTTGACATGCTAATGTTCAATGCACATTACCTATATAATAAATACTCAGGGCATAATATGACTTTGTATGATTATAGAATACAAATAATAAAGGGACTACTTCCACCAATGGACGTTACAAAAGGTGTGCGTAACAAATGTAAAGACACACATGTTGTGCAAAAGCGGGACGCAACGGAAGGGACGAAGCAAGTTATGCGGAAGCGATGTAAAACGTGCGCGGCACGGGGCAAGCGTACGGATACACCATACGTGTGTATAACGTGTCCAAACCAACCTGGATTCTGTTTGAACTGCTGCACAATTACACATCCATAATGTAATGGGACGTCGTATCTACAGAGGAAGATCTGTTTGTGTTTGATTTGTAAAGTGTTTGTTTTATTTGATAGCCATGTAAATATAGTTACATTGGTTGCTCAGAATATGATGTTTCTGTACAGTACCGTATGTGGACTTATTTGTGGTTTGCTATAAAAACATCACCTCTACACCTTGAAAACTTATTTGTTACTAGCTGCAGTGCCCGGCGTTGCCCGGGTGTGTATTCATTCCTGTCTTATTTTAGTCCATCTGCTTCTTCTCTCTCTGTCCATCGCCTCCTGTTCTATCGCTATCTATTTTCCATTCATCTCAGTTCCGTTTTCACACAGGTCAATCTTCATGACATAATATTTCCTGTACTATGTGTCCCACAAGAATATAATTTTCCATGTTCCCCGGGAAGAATATTAGGAAACTGCAAAATGAGGTGCGAATGGAGTTGGTATTACAGACGTAATACATTACAACCACATGCATAGTGGGACGGATTTTCGTGCGTTTCATAGTTTTGACGTCATATCTCCTGTACTACGTGTCATACTATGATATAATTTCAAAGCTACATTTAGTGGTATATATGCATATCCTCTGCAAAATTCTTCGCGAATAGCTTTAGTAGTAATGACATAATAAATAGAAATCACAAACCTGATGTTGCGGTTATTCAAGAACAGAATTGTTTATGACGTCATATCTCCTGAACCATATATCGTAAGTAGTTTTTGCTACCATAGCAAATGATTCATTACCTTAGAGAAGATTTGTACCAAATTTGATTGAAATCGGTGTACTAGTTTAGGAGCAGATGTGGAATATCGTCACATGATGCGGCCGTTTTTGACGAATTACATTGTTCATGACGTCATATCTCCTGACGTATGTGTCGTATGTGGTTCTTACCCCTACAGTGATAGTTTTCCGATAATAGGAATATGTGTACCACGTTTCGTTGAAATCGGTCCAGTAGGAGGAGATGTGGAACATACATACATACACATACAGTCATTTTTATAATATGTATATATTTGTGATTGGGTTTCCATAGCACCACATTGCAGACGAGTCCTGTTTCTTTTTCTTCGTTTTATAAATCTTTTGGTGTTTTCCGACTAATTCTTTTTCAATGGAGTGGATTTGTCACTTGTGTGAATTGCATTTTCTGTCCAGTTAGCAATACAATAAATAAATAAGGGGCTTTGTTAGAATTGTTTGCAATAAATGCATGTAACGCTTATAAGCGACAGACAGCAGGCAGCATTTATCACATGATCGGCATGCAGCTTAAGTGTACTTGTATTTCTATATCTAGCACCTCTTCCGCAGACGTTATATTCGTTGCCAATATTACGTTCGTGCACAAC
Source organism: Schistocerca americana (assembly GCF_021461395.2). Classification (NCBI taxonomy): domain Eukaryota; kingdom Metazoa; phylum Arthropoda; class Insecta; order Orthoptera; family Acrididae; genus Schistocerca; species Schistocerca americana. The sequence continues at coordinate 192,516,382 of NC_060126.1, forward strand.
ATGAATTTGTCGCAAAACTAGACATTAGTCTTGCGATCAAAATTTAGGCGTGTTCATAATTTGTATTCAGCCAGGTATGGATTACGAAATATAAATTCCAGCAGTATCTTATTATAACTTGAAACTGCTGACTTCCCTTGCAGACCAAAGTTTTATTCATCCATAAGAATTATGAAAAGATACAGTGGCGAGCTAAGTCGGTAACTATGTAAAGTTATTTCCTCGAAATAAAAATCATAGAAGGCCGTGCGGCTGCAAAGAGAAGTGATTGCAGCGCTCCTGGCAGCTAGCCCCGAACTGTTTTGACTGAGTGGAACGCTGCGCCTCTGGTAGCCAGCGTACGAACTCCAAACGAATCAGCTGGCGGCATCTAGTTTATTCGCCACAAACTTACAGGTTTCGCAGGGCTATGATTTCAGCTCTCAGCGCACGTGCGCTTACAAGCGTCCGCCTCGCGCGTTAGCGGCTCGCACTGGCGACCGCAGCGAACGTGTTAAACTTATGGAAAGGCCTACGAACTTACGCACCAATCGAATATGTTATATTCCCTTCTCCTGTTATTTAAGTTTTTCGGCTGTCCACACAGTTACATTCCTTATATTGTTTGTTAGGCTAGGGGCCGTGGTTGCTTTCTAAAATCTTTCTGCTTGTGCATTGCGAGAACATGTTACTCGTGATGGGCTTTTGAAATTGGTGAATGGGTGGGAGGGGGGAGGGGGTTGAATAATTCGCTTGTACTTCCATTGCGTGGTTCCGACGATTCCATGACTGTGTGAAGCTGTGCTCATAGATACACACTGTATCACTGTTCATGAAATATTCAACTGTTGCACCTTCTAATTTTAGTCACTGGGCCGTTATTTTGAATTTTTTTGTGTTACATGATTTTGGATCTTTTCACAGCGTTATTTGAGAACTGAGTTCCACTACAGATACCAGTGTCTTCAATTATTATTTCCTTGCCTTCTACTATGGCTTTCTCTATGTGACAATTTTCTTCAATTATTAGTATCACTCGGCGGCCGTTACTGTCCTTACAAACTTTTAGGTCAGTTTAAATGTCGGTTTGCCTCTGCTCCATTTCCATAAGGCGTTCTCCAAATTCAGAATGACAGCTGTCGAATCCTTCAGAGTTCTGTGTACCTAACCTTGAAAGTTTTGTCTGGTTGTCCGATGTAATGGTTCAAATGGCTCTGTGCACTATGGGACTCAACTGCTGAGGTCATTAGTCCCCTAGAACTTAGAACTAGTTAAACCTAACTAACCTAAGGACATCACAAACATCCATGCCAGAGGCAGGATTCGAACCTGCGACCGTAGCGGTCTTGCGGTTCCAGACTGCAGCGGCTTTAACCGCACGGCCACTTCGGCCGGCTATCCGATGTAAATTGAGTTGCAGTCTTCACATGTAAGCTAGTCGATGCCAGATGCGTTGTATTTCTCTGTGTTATTGTTAGTTGTTGTCAGTTTGCTTTTTTATGCGGTGTTTGCTTTGTAGATTATTCCAGTGCGTATTTTATACGTTGCGAATCCTCCAATCTACTTTATTGTTGTAGGTGAGTGTATACCGTTTGTTTGTTATTTTGGATTCTTCTTATTATGTGTAGGTCTGTTGTGAGTAACTTTCTGTTTGTTTTGTGTGACAAGCATCGCTTCCCTCCTTCTTTTAATTTTGGGGTTCAGTTTGTTTTATATCTATCGGTAACAGGTCTCTGTTGCTCATTGTCGTAGTTGTCCTCACTGAGTGGAAAAACTACGTGTAATTCAGAACGAAAACTTAATCTTCTGCTAAAACGTACCAGGGGCGTTCAATAAGTAATGCAACACGCTATTTTTCTGAAAGCAGGTTACTTTTATTCAGGATTTCGATACAGCTTATTATTCCTCACTCTTTTGGCTACAAAACCCTGCTTTTCAACAAAATCACTGTTCAGTGCGATGGCCTTACGCCACGTTACTGGGAGGGCATGTGTGTCCGCAATGGGTTAATCTAGTGGTTAACGTCGAAGTCAACGTCTTGTTGCGTCGATAACCTCCCATCATCCTCGCACTGGTTCCCAAGGAGTGCACCCTTCCTTGGACCAAACAGTTGGAATTTCTCTCCATTGCTTGCCGTTTTGTTTCCGGTTCGAAGTGATGAGCCCGTGTTTCATCGCCTGTGACAATGTTCGACAAAAAATTGTGACGATGAGCCTCGTAACGCGCAAGAAATTCCGCACAGATGGCCCTTCGCTGCTCTTCGTAGTCTTCTGTTAGCCGCAAGCAGCCCTACTGGTACACACCTTTGAGTATCCCAACTGGTACACGAGTGTGCCAGCACTGCCAACACAGGCGTCCAGTCGAGCAGCTAGGGGTTTGGTTGTGATCTGTCGATCACCTCGAATGGGGGTGTCCGCTCGTCACAGCACTGCGGGAGTCACGGGTTTGTGCGGCCGGCCTGCACGCAGCCGCTCGAAGTAGTTTACGCGGCCTTGTTGCGATGAGGAGAGACGCTTCCGCCAACGACTCACCGTGCTTTTACTCACCACCAGGTCTCCGAATATGAATTCTGCTATACTCTGCTATTCCGCGCAAAAAAAAAAAAAAAAAAAATGATAGCCCTCTACTCAGAACACACCTCCGTTACAATCGTCATTTTCAAGGCGACGGTAAGGCAGCCACCTATCGTAGCTTTATAACTAGGACTGAAGTAGGAATATTCCAGGATGTCCCACAGAAAATTCCGCATTTCCTAAACTGAAATTGGTCGAGAAAAAATGTATTGCATCATTTACTGAACGCCCCTCGTAAGTGGAGGCGGAGATCGCTGACCTAAATTATTTAGTGTCTCTGGGAGCCGCCTGTAGACGATAGGATAGCTCGTAACGAAAGACGTGGGGATTTGTACTACTGGTGGGTTTGAAAGTGGGTGCGGCCCGCTGGACAGAGTGATAGACTAAACCCGGGTGCCCGGTGTTGTGCAGACCCACATTTCGTGCCAGCTTACGGAGGTGGGCGTTGAAACAGATAGAGTAATACACCGAATTTCGCTACGTTTTACCCAAATTTGTAATTAAGCGATTCGTCTGTTTGACCGCTGCACATCTCTATTCCCCCACTCCACCCATACAGTGTTCGGTTCACGACAGGTTCGACATGTTTCCTGCGGAATCGTTCTATCAACGGTGCTGGCAGAACTACGAAGAATCTCAGTACGTTATGTATTGTTAAAGACTTTGACGCAAAAATTAAAATTTGTGAATTGACAAAGAAGTTTGGTCTATCAGATTCAACAGTCGTAACTAAAAGGGAAAGAAATAATTCTCGAAGCTGTGAAAAATGCTCAGTTTATGAACTCAAGTATTCTTTCTTCCAGGAGTGCTGGTTCTGTAAGGTTCGCAGAGGAGCTTCTGTGAAGTTTGAAAGGCTGGAGACGAGGTGCTCGCAGAATTGAAGGTGTGGGGGCGGGTCGTGAGTCGTGCTTGGGTAGCTCAGATGGTAGAGCACTTGCCCGCGAAAGGCAAAGGTCCCGAGTTAGAGTGTCGCTCCGGAACACAGTTTTAATCTGCCAGGAAGTTTCATATCAGCGCACACTCCGCTGAAGAGTGAAAATCTCATTCTGAACTCAACTATTAATTGTAAACATCGTGGAAACAATGTTAAAATTATGGTTTGATAAGTGAGAGTGAAAAATTGTCCTCCTAATCGGAACACTCTGTGTCCTCAAGCTAACGGTTTTTGAGAGGTTGGAAGAAGCTAGGGAGGCGGTCAAAGATGAAATGTTTAAACCTAATAGCGGCTGGTTTAGCCGATTTGAAAGTCGTTGTAACTGGCATACCGTTAGAGAAAATGGAGAGGCGGCAAGCGCTGATAAGGAGCTTCGTCGCTTTATCCAGAGAAACTCAAGGCAATGACAGAAGACGGTGGCTACATCAGCCAACCCATATTCAACGTAGAGGAAACTGGTCTCTTCTCGAAGAAGATGCCTAAAAGGACTTCTAGCGCACGCGAAGACAAAACCCTTCCGAAGATCGATTGGCAGTAATTGTTGACGCTTGGTACACATGTCATTTATTATATCAAAGAAGAAATGTGGGACGAATAAGAACTACCTTCCTCAAACGGAAAAAAGGGTGACGTAAAAGCATAGCCCAGCAACGTCTGGAACAATTTCAACCAAACGTTTTATGTAAAAAACTACTCCCGAACAGCCCATGAAGGCCCAACGGCACTGACCGGCCGCCATGTCATCCTCAGCCCATAGGCGTCACTGGATGCGGATAAGGAGGGGCATATGGTCAGCACACCGCTGTCCCGGTCGTATGTCAGTTTCCGAGACCGGAGCCGCTACTCTTCAATCAAGTAGCTCCTCAGTGCCTCACAAGGGCGGATTGGCACTCCGTTGCCAATAGCGCTTGGGAGACCGGATGGACACCCGTCGAAGTACTAGCCCTGCCCAACAGCACGTAACTTCGGTGATCTGACGGGGACCGGTGTTACAACTGTGGCAAGGCCATTGGCTAAATTTTTTTTGTACATGGCTCATTACTTGTGTTATATGTAAAATTACGATACCGCGCTCCCCTTAGGTGAAGAAAACGAGCGCATGGCATCGTTGGCCGGGAGGCCCCATCCGGTGAATTTCGGCCTCCAAGTGCATTTCAGTCGATGCCAGATTGAGCGACCGCGCGCTGGTGATAAGGATGGAATGATGATAACATAACACCCAGTCCCCGTGCGGAGAAAAGTCTCCAACCAGGCCGGGAATCGAACCCGGGTCCGCTCGCATGGGAGGCGAACATGTTACCACCCAGCTAAGCAAGCGGACACCCTTATGTATGGAGTGGGGATTAGAAGAGGTGATATGCAAAAATATTAGAAATCTTTGTGTTGGTATTCCTTTCCTGCACTTAGTTGGCTTGGAAATTTTTAAACGTATGTAGAGCAATCTGTCTCTTATTTGCCTTGTTTGGTGCGATAAATAAAATTTAAAAAAAGAAAGAATGCAGCTGAAAGTGAAGAAACGAGACGAAATAGTTAACTAGTACAAGTGTAAGAAGATTTTCTTCTATTTACACCTCCAAAAAATTGAACCATCGTCCACCAACTTTTTTGCGTACTTCTTAGCTAGACAGAATTAAAAGTTTCCTCAGGTTTCAGATGATGCTGCAGGGCGAAATTAGCTAGTGATACTGAATAAATATGGGTAACTAAGTGTTCGTCAACTATTGTTTCAGAAACCGTTTCCTTTAATAGATTTCAGGTTCGAAAGTCGTTTAGTTAATTGGTCATACTCGATTTGGTGCATCTACACAGGGAACGACGTTGATCATTATTTTAGTAACATCACTCTTTAGATCTTATTATTGATTAAACGACGGGGAACATTTAGAGTATTTGTGCATTCATCCTTCTGCGTGATCATTTCAAGCAAAAACTAATTTCAGGATTGTTAGAAATCAAAATCTCAAAACAGTCTCACTTCTTCTCGGAACTATGTATATACATTTTCAAGAAATAAATTATTAATGGTTACAATGTCTGTGTTTATACAGTGTCTTTATCTTCACATTACAACGTCCTTCAGACATGCATGAATGTCTGAAGGAACAAACACTGTTCGAAGGATTACATCTGCGGTAAATATTACGAAATGAAAACACGTTTTGCGAATCCATATTGAAGTCAGGTGTTTGCGACACATGAAAATTTGTGCCCGACAGGGATTCAAACCCGGATTTCCCACCAATAGCGATGGTCGCCTTATCCGCTGTCCGAGCACGCCTACAGGACCGTCCAAACTTTTACATGTTACGGAGCCCACAACCCTTACTCTTGCACATTTCGTGAAACTCTTGCAAAATGGCTCTGAGCACTATGGGACTCAACTTCTGAGGTCATTAGTCCCCTAGAACTTAGAACTAGTTAAACCTAACTAACCTAAGGACATCACAAACATCCATGCCCGAGGCACGATTCGAACCTGCGACCGTAGCGGTCTTGCGGTTCCAGATTGCAGCGCCTTTAACCGCACGGCCACTTCGGCCGGCAAACTCTTGCACATTTCGTGAAATACTTAATATCTTATTTTGGCTCTGAATAAATTATATCACTTTATCGAATTAAGTTTTAATATTTTAGGAAATTTATTGTAAGATCCTATGGGACCAAACTGCTGAGGTCATCGGTCCCTAGTCTTACACACTACCTAATCTAACATAAACTAACTTACACTAAGGACGACACACACGTCCATGCTCGAGAGAGGACTCGAACCTCCGACGGGGGGAAACTGCTGAACTGTGACAAGGAACCCAAGACCGCGCGGCTACTCCGCGCGGCAAGTTTTAATAGTGGTTGCAACAGCGGTGTATGAAGGTACCCCAACAACACCTACAAAAACTAATTATAAATGCATAGGAATCAGTTCATTTCAGTTTTGTAACAACAAATTAATGATGTCCAATGATGACTTAGTCGGTCGCACCCAATCTTCTTGCTTTCGCAGACTCGCACCGCGTGTTCATATAAAGGCCAACTTTGCGGACCGTTTTTACTTAATGCAGGAGGGACTTAGGTTCGGCCGAAGTTTCGTTCGGTGGACGTGAAACGTAAGAAAACAAAGCGAACAATCAGTTCTTGCGCCTTTCATACGGTAATAGAAAAATGAAATGCTTCTTACTGAAAAATCTCTATGTGAGACGTTCCACTGGTTCTGTTGAGCGGACTTCTTGTAGCTCTAATCGACGATGCAACTCTTGTTTTTGGCCTGGGGGAAAGATGCACGACAGAGCATTTCATTAGATAGCCACAGTGGCACTTTAATATTCAGATCTTGTGATTTCTCAATTTATATTTTATGTTTCACACACTTGTAGGCCTAGTAAGTGTCAGCAGCTATTGTTGGGGCTCATTTTCTCTGACCATTTCCGCTGCTACCTGTGGACCTCGGTCGAGTAACGTAGAGCACTATATTTGGGAGCTGCTGTAAGTGAAGGTGTCTTTTCAAGTCATCTCTAGTAAATGAATGTTTAGAAGTTGGAATGTGTAAGACTTAATTTACTTTGAGATTCTAATGCGGTTTCTTTTAAAATGCAACCACTGCAAATTATACTGTAAAATTTGTTTCAGTTAGGGAATGCTATCATATTTATTAATATCTCTTATGTGTGAATGTGTTATGTGTCTACTGTGTTTTCGTGTTAAAATCTATTTTGTTTCATTTCCGAGTTTCCTTTTTCTTGTAGCCTGCGAGGAGGTGATAGCAACCACGTGCTTCTCGTGTGGTCTACTGAGCTTTCACGTCTGCCAATTCACCTTCTCTTACTGTGACCTTTTGTCTGCGTGTGTGATTTTGTTTAACACGAATATCTTTCGCGGGTTCTATGTTTTAGATTGTGCTTGTTACCTAAGTTAGAACAGGTGCGTTCTCGAAACGTGAGCCTTCAACCAAATATTATCATTTATTCAAGTTCACTGGTCAACCTAAATTTCATACTGTGTGCCAAATTGCTTTTATTCCTCATTTTTTCGTATTTATTGTATTTCCGAAGTGGGCAATTCCTATCCAAGTTACCGACCACGTGGTAGACAGGTAGACTTACGTTTTCTATTCTGCTTTCTGCGTGGTTTGTTAGTATGAACGTGCCTTTGTGTGTTATTTGATGAATCCCTTTTTTTACTCATCCTACATTCATTACATTGCATTACATTAAAAACTTGAAGCCGCTGTCCGCAATGTTAGTTAACCCAAACGTTTAGTTTATGGTGGAAGTATTCATTAAGATTATAATCTAGAATGAATCACCCTCATTCATCTCACGGTACTGCCAGGCATTTTTCCTGTACTGAGCCTCATGAGGGCTACTGAAGAACCGTGTGCTGTCCCCGCGTACCTCTACACCCACCCAAGTGATGTCATAAGACAAGTGACACGACAGCCGGCAGGCATCGCGTAGTCGTTCCACCTCTGGACCTGATGACGGAGTTAGACTTTTACTTCTTAGATTGGAAGAGTGCAGTAAGTCTGTTAAGGTGACAGCATACAACACGCTACAGTAGTGGAAGTCAGTATAAAGGCAGGATTTCTACGAAAGGTGTCTCGCGTCCGTCGGCCGTCGTAATTTAGTTTATTACTTACTACAGAAATTGATTGGTAATCGTGATTGTTGCCGACTTACGTAGTGGTAGTATCAAAATGATATTTCGTTCAATTTTGATATACAATTAAATGCTTTTGTGAAGTTGTCTCTTTTTTACCAATATTAATCTTCAGTGGAAATTATTTGTTACGTTAATGAACGTTAGACTCACTGAATCTGAAAATATGAGCATATAAGTTGAACAATGGAATAAACTTTTCGTATTAATTTCCTCGGCTAGTCAGATCACTTTAAAGCAAAAAATCTTTAGTTATTAATTACAATTGCGGCCCACAAACGCGCGAGAGTATCTTTTTTCTTACCTCCGTTAACCATTGTATTGTAGTCGGAGTCCTGGCTCTGGCTCTCGGCTGTGGTACCGAAAATAAGAACCTTAAAGCTACGTATTTTCTGCAGCGTCGGGCGGCTGTGGAGAAAAATGTATATTATGTTAATAGCGGGAGAGTTTCTCGCTTCCGCTAATTTTTATAAGTTAATATCGCCACGTAATGGCGTCGTTGGCTGCATTACACTATTGCACACTATATTCTGGTAATGTCAATTAACAGCTCCGCCATTACACCAGTGATGCAAGTGAAGCAGCAACATGATGAAATTGCAAGTGATCAACTGTCATATAGAAGCCTTTCACACTATTTTCATAACACATAACCGATGCAAATCTATCTGCATCCTATACAGACTGTGATATACATAGTCAACCACAAGGAAGAAAACCAGCAGAAGACATCACTGATTTCGATTTCTAGCTATACATTGCCCCCCCTCTCCTTCCCCCCCCCCCCCCCCCAAATGCCACACCAGCAGCTACAGTAAAAAATGATGGACAAAGAGTTCTAGATTAATCTAGTTTAAGACTGTTTATTTTTAAGTAACATTTCTCTATATCTATGTATGTATGTATAAATGCCTGAAGATGAACAGAACATGTTCGAAACGCGTTGCATTATGTTAGATAAAGCATAAAATAAAAAGTGACTGGTAGCAGAAACTTGAAATAAATAATCATCCCACACAGTCACGGTGCACGCACATAGCCATTATGGCTGCAAATAATCTTCGTAGACAAATCTGGAGCACTCCACGAAGTACACCAGGCAACGCACGGACCTCGTCAAACGCTGCAAGTATCCTGGCCAGAAGTGGTTCTTCGTCGGGAACTGGTGTGGCGTAGAAGATGCTTTTGACGTACCCCACCTGACAAAGGTAAGAGGAGTGAGGTGGCCATGCAACGTGATCTCTTCTTGCGATTCGTGCTACACATACTACTGATAAATCCTCTAACAGTTTTGGAAGAACTTGTTCGATGAAGACTTTGTGTCTCACTTTCGGTCACTCGCTTGTACTAGCTCAGGAGTACTTGCAAGTTCCTATTTCAAAGTCATACTTCGAGTCCTCTATCAGCATGTTCAATCTGAGCATCACCTTCTGGATCACCTTCTGGATTCTGTATGTAGAAGCAGAACTCATTCAGGAAAACGACGGGGAAGCAACACCTAGTAGATCGGAATGAGGTTTGAACCGCACAGTTGCAGAATAAGAGCCCTGTGTCTTAAGCGGTACGCTACGTACCGGAAAACCGGACGTGGGGCAGCTACGGCTACAAGTAACCCGTCGCGCCAGTGGGGAGGAAGAGACCAGCAGCTCTCGAGAGGAGGGTCGCGGCGGCCGGTTTGGCTGTGGGAGCGAGTCTGCGGATTACAAAGCGGCCCGGCTGGTAATGCGCGAGGCAAACACGCGGTCTTTGTGGGCTCGCACCGCGCACAATGCGGCGACAAAACAGCGGCGCCGCCGAGCCGCCAGTCACATCAGATAACGGCGTCCGCTCTCCAGGAGCTGCGGCTGCGGCTGCGGCGCTCGTGCTGACGAGCCGGGGCGGCGGGAGGAGCCGACGATCCCGGGGCAAGCGGCGGTCCATGGGGTTAGGCACTCCTGACCAGTGATACTACAAGAAGTAAAGCAACACATTTTTTTCTGGAAGTAGGTCGGTCTTATTCAGCATTCCAATACACCATATTATTCCCCATTCTTTTCGCTACAGAATCCTATTTTTCAACATAATCTCCGTTCATTGCGACGGCCTCACGCCAACTTAGAGGGTCCGAAAGACCATATGATACCACTCTACTGTCAGCGTCGGAGCCAACGCCCTGCTGCATCAACAATCTCCCCATCATCCACTTACTGCTTCCCATGGAGTGCATCCTTCAGTGGGCCAAACAGATGGACGTCGGAAGATGGGAGATTCGGGTTGCTGGGTGGATGAGGAAGAACAGTCCTTCGTTGTCATGGAGAAGGAGAAATTCGATTGTATTTTTGTGACGACGAACAGACTGAAGTCGTTTCTTCAAAAACCAGAGGATAACACAATGCGTTCCAGAGTTGATCGTTGCATCATAACGGACGACATCAAACAGAATAACCCCTTCAGAGTGTCCGCCCCGATAGCTCAGTGGTCAGCATGACTGATTGCTGTCCTACGGGCCCGGGTTCGATTACCGGCTGGGTCAGGGATTTTCTCCGCTCAAGGACTGGGTGTTGTGCTGTCTTCATCATCATTTCATCCCCATCCGGCGCGCAGGTCGCCCAATGTGGTGTCGCATGCAATGAGACCTGCACCAAGGCGGCCGGACCTGCCCCGTAAGGGGCCCCCCGGCCAATGACGCCAAAAGCTCGTTTCCATTTACCCCTTCAGAGTCTCAGAGGTGCATCGCCATAACTTCACCGGTCGAGAGTCCGGCTTTGAACTTTTTCTTCAGAGGAGAGGTCGTGTGGCGACACTTCACGGATTGCCGTTTTGTTTCCGGTTCGAAGTGATGGACCCATGTTTTTTTTTCACCTGTAACGATGTTCGACAAACAATTGTCACTATCAGCCTCGTAAGGCACGAGCAGTTCCGCACAGATGGTTTCTCGTTGCTCTTTATGCTTTTCCGTTAGGCGGCGAGGAATCCTGCTGGTGCAAACGTTTGTGTTACCCAACTGATGGAAGAGAGTGTCAACACTATCAACAGAGACGTCCAGTTGAACAGCGAGGTGTCTGATTGTGATCCGTCAGTCTCCTTCAGTGAGAGTGTCCCCACGTTCCAACACTGCAAGAGTCACAGCTTTGTGCGGCCGGCCGGCACTCGGGAAATCGGACAGGCTTGCACGACCTTGTTGCAATGACGACTGACACCTCGCCCAGGTGTCCGCAGACATTCTTGCGCCTATGAAATATTTGCGAGGCTCTGGCTTTCCGAAAGAAAAAAAAACTCAGTAATGGCTGCTCTCTGCTTGGAACGCATGTGCGTTACATACGCCTTTTTGAATGCTACGTATAGCGCCACCACCTATCGGAACTTCATGAAACTATAGGACCTGAAGCGGGAATTTCTTCAATGTCACGCAACAAATTCCGCACTTTTTTCAACCGAAGTTTGCTGAGAAAAAAATATATGTCCCATTACTTATTGAACGTCCCTCGTATAAGACGACCAAGGACGTAGTATGTAGTAGATTAGGAAGAATAAGAGATTAAATTCGTAGGTGGTTTGGGGGTCTCTGGGATGCGAAGTGCAGTACTCGGAGCCGTAACATCTGGCTTGACGTCGAGCAGTACTGACCTTGGATGATAGATACTTGCACATATTCCACACTAGTTCAACTATACGCTGTAGTTTATCAGCCATAGTGGCTGTCGAGATTTTTTTCTCTGGGAGAGATACGGAGAAAGTGATGGCCAGACCAGCAGTGGAACACTCTTTGTGTTGAGGTAGGTCTTTCGTTAGCTTGTCAAGGAGACCTAGAAGATAGGGCAAACCCCCTATAACCGCCGTCGGGACAAAAATGTCCCATCTCCACTCGATGCGTTTATAGGATGTTCTTAACTTTTTTGGCGGGAATGAGTTTTTCTGTAAAAGTCCCTTTAATGGTTAGTCATTTTGTTTTATTTCTGAACATTAAGTAAAGTCATGCTAGATACTTATGTTCAACACCAGGAAGAGTTTCATCTTCACCAAGATATGGGAAAGAATTGACGTTATACTGAGAGCCCCGTATTTCTGCCCATGCTTATTAAGTTTTGAAACCAAGAAAGTAGTGGACCGATATCTAAATTGGACGGAAACTACTGCTTATCGAAACAGATTTATGGACCACGAACGCTTCGACGGTTTGTTATTATTCTCTTCTATATACGTGACAGGACAGCAAACTTTCATTTCTTAGTCGCTCCGTCCGTATCGATCATAAATCATACATGAAGAACATCATGATTTTCCTGTTGCGATTACGTGATATCAAAGACTTATAAAATTTTCTCCTTTTCCGTCATCTTGGATTCAGTGGCATTCCTATCATAGAGAATAGGAAAGAATGCACCCAGACGTAACGATAATGCCCCTTCTTCACCTTTCAACGCTTTACAGGCCTCTGTATCAGTGAATTTCTGATAATAACTGAGCAAAATATCGAAATAACGATCAGCCATAGCAGCAGTGCTAAGATTTTTCGTTTTTAAGTAAACATTTTTTGGAAAATGAGTAAATTTTATTCATGAAATTTGCGTTTTTTTAAAATATTTCTTTAATATAGATGATGGGGAAAGCGATCAGTTACATTTTAATAGCAATGTCGACGGAAAGGAGCTCAAAACATGGCATAACAAATGTTACAGCCTTGCTGAGACAATAATGTCCCCGTTGCCGCGTGTTGTGGCTTAAGGTACACGTGTATATCCGTTCTGCAGGACTTGCCCCCCGCCCTCTGGTCTATACGGTTGTTTTTCGCTATCGTCGCCGGATATCCGTTGTAATGCAGAATGGCACCAACCCTATTTTGGTAATATTTTTATGAAGTGACACAGCAGGGAAGTGCAGTGCTTCATTTGCTTTAAAAGATTAAAGATTTGTCTGCTGTTTCTATTAAATAATAAAAAAGGAAGGAAATTGTGGTAACAGTAATAAATTAAAAACTTAACAATTCATTTCTAGGTTATCCACTGTCTGTGTCTACATAACATGCCTTTATCTGTTTATGGCCCTCAAACACGAACAAATTAACACGAAACACGGTGTTCTTCAGCTTCAGTTTCCGCCCTTAACGCTGACTATTCGTAATGCCTAAGTGGTGGACGATCTCCGATTATAAAATGATTTTTTAACAGAGTTTAAAAAAAATAGAATCGATAAGAGAATACAGGTGATTTTTTTGTAGAATTCAAACACTTTCCGAGGAAAACAGTGGACGGTGGACGGACTAAGGTTTCTTTTATTTGCCTATTTAATTTAATACTTTCATTCTACGTGTACTGAAACTGAGAGAGTCAATATATTTCAATCTTTGTTCGGATTCTACGTTTATTGCAGGAAATGATAGAAAAAAACAAACGAAAATCGGTTATTTCAAAATCTGGTTATTTTTGCAGTTTTAACAGCCACATTAAACTGGCGTGGAAAAAGACTATATAACTGAAAACCGGTTGTTTTAGCGATAACCGTGATTCCTATAGTGCCTGTATGTTCATTTATGCGAAGATTTATTCCGCCAAAGACGCCGTACTTAGGGTTTCAGATCTGCATTGCAGCAACGGACCCAATAAAGGCTGCCAATAGTGTGTAGCAGTTGGCAGCGCTTAGTATTACTCAATGGGACCTAAATGTCGTCACCGGTTCTATGTATTTCTCGTCTCTTCTCGAGTACTAAGTTACTAGGGCGTTGATCTTTAATACAGACTGAACTAATCTTAAGAAATATTAAAAACTCATGAATCCTCATCCACTTCCTACAACAGAAAAGGGAGATGGGTTAAAATCTTGCTATCGGACAAACACGTTCAGTCGGAAGCTCTAGTGTTAACACGTCACAAATGTAACGCCTGTAGTCCAAATTACAGGTTACGTCAACGACAGGTAATTGTGTTGTGTACTCAGTGGCACCTCATCCCTTCAGGCAAGGTGCAGAGCTCATGTGACAATCCATCTGGTAACATTTATTTTCCTAACAACATACAAACACAGATATGTCCGCAGTGACGCTGAATGCGGAAGCGAAACTCGTCTGAAAAGAGAACATGGTGTCCTCCTGTGCCCAGAAGCCGGCCGTTGTGACCGAGCGGTTCTAGACGCTTCAGTCCGGAACCGCGCTGCTGCTACGGTCGCAGGTTCGAATCCTGCATCGGGCATGGATGTGTGTGATGTCCTTAGGTTAGTTAGGTTTAAGTAGTTCTAAGTCTAGGGGACTGATGGCCTCAGATGTTAAGTCACATAGCCGGCCGGAGTGGCCGTGCGGTTCTGGGCACTGCAGTCTGGAGCCGAGCGACCGCTACGGTCGCAGGTTCGAATCCTGCCTCGGGCATGGATGTGTGTGATGTCCTTAGGTTAGTTAGGTTTAATTAGTTCTAAGTTCTTGGCGACTGATGACCTTAGAAGTTAAGTCGCATAGTGCTCAGAACCATTTAAGTCACATAGTGCTCAGAGCCATTTGAACCATTTCTCCTGTGCCCAGAGTTGTCGGCGTGCTTCGACAACCTAGGCCACAACAATAGTCATTGTGCTGACAGCCTTTGTGATCAGACTTCGTCACAATATCCGTGTCGACACCTGTCATGATTGGTTGTCCAATCCTCCACGGTCGAGTATATAATGTGTCTGTTTTCATGGGTGCTGTGATCCTGCGTTGTGATGAAGACTGCCATCAGAGCCCCTCAATTCAACATTCGCATGGCAGTCATGGGATCTTGACCAACACGACCAGCAATATCACTGAAAGATAAACAATAATCTCGAAAGGCCTTGATCCTGCCTCTGTCGAATTCCGACACGTTGTGGTAGCTGTACCTCTACATCTATACGACAACCCTGCAATTTACAATTAAGTGCCTGGCAGAAGGTTCATCGAATCACTTTCACACTATTTCCCTACCGTTCCACTCTCGAAGAGCGCTCGAGAAAAACGAGCTCTTAAATCTTTCTACGCAAGCTCTGATGTCTCTGATTTTATTACAATGAGTGTTTCTTCCAATGTAAGTCGGAGTCAACAAAACATTTTCGCATTCTGGGGAATAAGTTAGATGTTGAAATTTCGTGAAAACGTCACACCGTAACAAAGAATGTCTTTGCCACCCTAACGCGCGATAGTTCAGCTTTCAAGTTATGACTGCTTACGCAGGCTGGCCAACATCTAAAGTGGAATTAATCTGAGGCAACATAGGTTGACACTAGAAACGAATTTTCACGCAACTGTCTTCTTTGCCACTATCTGCGAAATAAATCCTCGGCACCTCAGGTGATCACTCGGAGAACGACTCACAAATTGAACACCACTGGACTTTAAGCCTTTCGTTGAAGTCTTTCACTCGACTCCAAACCAGAGGAAAAAAATGGCTTTGAGCACTATGGGACTTAACATCTGAAGTCATCAGTCCCCTAGAACTTAGTACTACTTAAACCTAACTAACCTAAGGACATCACACACATCCATGCCCCAGGCAGGATTCGAACCTGCGACCGTAGCTGTCACGGGGTTCCAGACTGAAGCGCCTAGAACCGGACGGTCACACCGGCCGGCCAAACCAGAGAACCGCAATCGGTTCTGAGAATGGTGCTGCAAAAAGCTAGTTCGGCTCCCACTCAGCGCTCGAAGCCAGTCAGCCTCGTGCATGAACTGGGAATCACCCCTGGAACCTGTAATGATATTAGGCGTCTTGTGGAATGATGACTTTGGGAGGGCTGCTGTCGTGAAAAAACACATATTGACTGTCTACTGGCACTCGACGTCGTCGGTGATGGGATTAGCTGGAGATTACAGGACAGCGGAGCGCTGCTCAGCTGAACCCCTCGCGGCTCTCGTCACAGGTGCACGGGAAGCAGCAGCTGTGGCAGCGGCAGGTACTGCAAGGGCGTCCAGATCGGCTTACGGCTCGCACGCAGTGACAACCGCGGACCGACACGCGGGGCCGACACCCGTCCAACCGGACGAAGCTCGCCCGGCCTCTTGTCAACACGGTGCCTCCACCTGCCCAGCTCACCAGCAACTCTCCCCGCTCCGTAAGTGACTCCAGGGGCTAGAATTCCATCTGCAAGCAGTTGTGTTTAGTACCGACTGACAAGGAATGAGATAAAGCGATGTTCAGCCCGATATGATCTGCATCTACATCTGCACTCTGCGAGCCAGCTACGGACCACGTGATAATTTCAGTTCCTTCTCCTTTGATCTGTTTCTTTTCCCCTGTACTCTTTAATCTTTTCTCCTTTTCCCCTTTACTTCCCTTGTTCCTTCTGCCTTGGAAGCGTTCTAAATCTACCACTTTTCTCCTTCTCGCACTTCTTCTGGTTTTATGTTGTGTATTTCTGAATCATTTTTTAACTACTCGTATCCAACTCGTTAATTAGCTCTCACATAGATGGTTCAAATGGCTCTAAGCACTACGGGACTTAACATCTGAGGTCATCAGTCCACCGAGCGAGGTGGCGCAGTGGTTAGCACACTGAACTCGCATTCGGGAGGACGACGGTTCAATCCCGCGTCTGGCCGTCCTGATTTAGGTTTTCCGTGATTTCCCTAAATCGCTCCAGGCAAATGCCGGGAAGGTTCCTTAGAAAGGGCACGGCCGACATCCTTCCCCAATGCGATGAGACCGATGACCTCGCAGTTTGGTCTCTTCCCCCAAACAACCCAACCCGTCATTAGTCCCCTAGACTTATAACAGTTCAAACCTAACTAACCTAAGGACATCACACACATCCATGCCCGAGGCTGAACTCGAACCTGCGACCGTAGCAGCAGCGCGGTTCCGGACTGAAGCAGCTAGAACCGCTCGGCCACAGCGGCCGGCTTCTTCCGTAGACACTTGAATATCTGTTTCGTTAACCTATTATGATTAAGCCTATATAAATCGCAAAAAATCAGTTTTTTGATATTGTTTCTCTCATTTTTTCGATATTCTTACAGCGCGAAAGTGCTGTAACAAATGTGGTCGCGCGCAGAATCGTGGTTTGGGGGACGGGGGGAGGATCTTGGTGCTCGGTTCCTATTTGAGTTAGGGATATGCGGCAAAACGCTTTTGGTTTAAGCAGGGCCAGCGGCCAATCGTATACCCCTTAGAAAATCTGTCTTAATGTAGCTATGTTACATTATATTAAGCAACGCTTGAGCGACGAACCGTAGCTGGCGCCCAAGCAAGTTGTGCGAATCGATTGATTCCTTTTGCAAAATATTTTAATTAGGCTGAGATTAATGCTCAGATAATGACACCATTTGTACGTGTACCTTTCTAATTTTACGTGCAAAAACAATCACCCTCATTCGGATTTTTGGTGCAAAAACAGTCGTCCTTAATTAACTCTGCACTGGAGCAAGACTTATGGCTCGGATTTGGTCCACCAATGTATCCGACCTAGGTCTAAGATAAGTTTTAACCGTCAGAAAAAATCTTGCTTTGTTTAAATTTTACGTGCAAAAAATACGTTCGTCTGGGAGGTTTTTGAAGCGCTCCACTTCTATACTTTAAGCTTTTACGAACCAGTTTAAACTGTGCACGAAGATAGATAAATGGATACCGTGAAAAAAAATTTTTTATCTAATAACGAGCATCCATTGTCGAGATACGATGGTTTGAAGTCCAGATAAATGTAGCACTTAAAATTCGTTTTACGTACGTTGGATGCGCGGAAACGGTTAAAAGTGAATCAAGTAAATAAAAACGCATTTTTACCATAAAACTATAAGCTCTGTTTCAAACATCTAGCTACACTCGGATTTTGTGTGGAAAAAGTACTTTTTGTTAGTTTCTTTACAAACGCCTGCCTATTCTGTGTTTCATACTTGTGCGAATCGCTCCAAATTTTGTAAGAAGGCAGACAAATCCATTGCCACGATACAAGCAACATGGTTTGAAAGACAATAAAGAAACCTGTACTGGAGTAGTCGTCGCCCAAGTCAACAAAATCTACATCGGGTGCCAGGCGATGGCGGTCTAGCGTCAAAATTATGGTAGAGTAAAAGTTGGGAACTAGAAAGAAAAATTCTCCTCTCGTAGCACAAAAAAGTCGAATGTGTCCTGCACATAGTTAGGGATGTAAAAGAAGGGAACTAGCTTTTCGACTTACATGACGGCTTCAAAGACATTTAAATCCAGATATCTTAAGATATTCGCACTTCTTTCTTGTTAGTTTTAGAACTCATTTCATATAATATAACGCATTCTGCCGAGTAAAGTAACATGACACACGATGTCATGTTGTATAACGTGAGACATGCCATCATGTCATCCCACATGGCACTTTTCATGTCTTGTGATATAACATAACGTGTCATTAAAGTTTAGGATGCATGCATCCCCATTCTGGGACAATTCCTTTTACAGATGCATCGCTACTCTCCGATACTTCCTATTGTTGATGCATACCAATCTCTACAATCATATAAATTTGTGTCCATTTGTTCTTACATCCCTCACCATATATGTAACAGCCTGTACCACAGAGTCCTGGAGCGAGAAAATGCGCCCCTCTTGCCGCACTTCATACCCCCTCCCCCCGGCCCTCTTGCCAACGGCCGTGGGTTGCAGTATATTCCTAGGTTCATCAGATGAACCTCGTTCTTGAAAGATTGTGTGTCTGTCATCAGTCACTTGCCAGTTTAGTTTTTTCACGGTCTCCGTTACGCTCAGCCATCGGTCAAACAAACCTGTGACCAAGAGTTTGCATCCGTGTGGATCCACAACCTCTAAGTGTATAATAAAAGAATACATTACCCGCTGTAGGCTATATTGTGCTTTATTAAAATAATGCTACTAGCTAATTTCGGCAGTGAGCTATTATTAAGCGCATTTGCTATGTCATGTTTTATATATTGTGCTCATAACATTCTTTTATGTCACATACATAAAACCAGAAGTCATGTTCCATCGCAACGTATGAAGCACGACTTCTGGTTTTATGTATGTGACATAAAAGAATTTTGTGAGCACGACATATAATACCGAGTGTACATAAAGTCCGGGAACACTTTCAAGAACCAAAGATTGTACAGATATCATACATATGTCATTTTGAGGAGAAACTCTGACAAGTTTCTTTTTTTTTTCCATGCATACCGCCACAGCATAGTATGGTAATTTGGCGATAGTCGGCGCTAGTCGCAAACATGGCGAGCTCGTGTGCGGAGCGAGCTGTTTCCTGAAATGGCCTCCCCCATCTCCAGATCTCACTCCGTGTGCCTTTTTTTTGTGGGGACACTTTAAAGTTCTGGTGTACGTAACGCCTTTGCCACGTGATGTAGCAGAGCTCCGGGAGAGAATACGGGAAGCGACTGCCACAGTCGACGATGCCGTGCTGGGACGGGTGTGGGAAGAATTCGATTACCGTATTGACGTCGGCCGGGTCACTCATGGTTCGCATATCAAATGTTTGTAAAAAAACTTTCAGAGTTTATCTTCAAAATGCAATATGTATGACATCTGTACAATGTTTAATTCTTGTGCAGTAAATAATTGAAAGTGTTACCAGACTTTATGTACACCCTGTACATGACATAGCAAATATGCTTGATAATGCTCACAGCCGAAATTAGCTGATAGCACGATTTTAATAAAGCACAACACAGTCTGTGACGGATAATGTATTATTTTATTAAACCTGTGAGCATTCACACTGCCCTTCCTTGTATATGTTCAGCATTCCTTGTTAGTCACACAAACTGGAGCAATATTGTAGAATGGATTGCATGAGTATTTAGAATCCTAGCAATGAACCTAAGTCTGCCAGTAGCTTTACCTACGACTAGAGTTGTAAAGCTACTGTAGACTATCGTAAGAAAAGTAGACTATAATAGTTTTCCTAGTAGTTTTGGTGAGTTAAGGGCGTACTCGTATTGCCTGTACATATGGTGTGCCTGTACATATGTTGGGCATTATCTCATAACGATCACTTTCTTTATATATGTGATCAATGTCTTATTAGTTTCTCTTATAAACGGGGAGCAGTAAACATCTAGAAACTGAATGAATATATATAAGGGCCGCGTAATCTACGGAAAATTTTTGTTCTACATAGTTATCCCTCGGTATATTACTTAAAAATAAATAGTATGTATAGCGAAGTTGAACGTGTCAATGTTTAATTCAGGTTTTATTAGAAATTTTTTTATTTGTAATGTGAAACAGTAGGACGGTCTAGTACAAATAAAGTTAATTATACAGGTTTATCAAATAGCGCTAAAAACGCTAATTCTTCAACAAAAAAGTAAATTTAAAAAACCGCAAAACAAAAATATATCAGACATCGCTTCAATAATTAGTCGAACTTCTACAAAACATGTTTCTGTTATTGATAAAGCCGGTCGTTGTGATCGAGCGGTTCTAGGCGCTTCAGTCCGGAACCGCGCGACTGCTACGGTCTCAGGTTCGAATCCTGCCTCGGGCATGGATGTGTGTGATGTCCTTAGGTTAGTTAGGTTTAAGTAGTTCTAAGTTCTAGGGGACTGATGACCTCAGACGTTAAGTCCCATAGTGCTCAGAAACATTTGAACCATTTGCTATTGATTAACAGGTGTCGCATTTATCACTAACAACAGGAAACTTGCTTCCGATCATGATGAAAAACTATCTATTGAGTACAAAGTGTTTGTACATCTGTGCCGTATTTGCATCAAAAGTAATTGCTTTGGTTGCATAAAAACGCACAAATTACAGGATCAACTAATTATGTGGAATACAACCAACCAAAAAAACCAAGAGAAATCGTCAGCTTCCATTTTCTATCTTACGCATTCATCTATGTTTCTTGTCCTACCAATGCTACCAGTACTACTGGTAAGCCTACCATTTACTACGCCATTTACATAACGTACCAAAACTACCGAACCGCAATTTTAGTAGAGCGCAACTTTACCTATAACTGAGGCTATGTGATCGCTGCAAATTATTACACTCAGATATTTGTATGATTGCAGTTGTGACTCATTCGTATAGTCACAGGACACTGTGTCTTTTTTTCCCGTTTTGTGATGAGCACAGTTGTACATTTCTGAACATTTAAAGTAACGATGTGTTCACTGCCTTGCGTCCCATCGCGACCTTGCACGAGGAAACTCAAAATGGTTCAAATGGCTCTGAGCGGTATAGGACTTAACATCTGAGGCCATCAGTCCCCTAGAACTTAGAACTACTTAAACCTAACTAACCTAAGGACATCACACACATCCATACTTGGGGCAGGATTCGAACCTGCGACCGTAGCAGTCGCGCGGTTCCGGACAGGAGCGCGTAGAACCGTTCGGCCACGGAAGCCGGCGAGGAAACTCAGGTTATGCTTTTACGTGACCGAAAATTTATGAGTCATCTCCTTTATGTCCTTTCCAAATCTATTATTTTCAAAACTATCTTCATTAGCGTTTTATAGTGACTCATTGACACTTTGTCATGTCTCTAATGATACAGCGCCGGTCGGAGTGGCCGTGCGGTTCTAGACGCTACAGTCTGGAGCCGAGCGACCGCTACGGTTGCAGGTTCGAATTCTGCCTCGGGCATGGAAGTGTGTGATTCCTTAGGTTAGTTAGGTTTAATTAGTTCTAAGTTCTAGGCGACTGATGACCTCAGAAGTTAATTCACATAGTGCTCAGAGCCATCTAATGATCCAGACCATTTTTTTCATACATTTGACACGTAACTGCTCTACTCACATGCAACACTATTAGAAGCAGTGCCTGACCATACATTAAAGACAGTACTGAGTTAGTTTCCCAGCGATTGCCAAGCGCTGTACAAAGAACGTAGAAGGGGAAGCCTGAGAAAAACTGAAGGACAGAGTGCGGAGTGACACTAATGACGCAGACGATGACAGCGCATTCGCCGGCCCTTTTTTAGAAGGGTCGCGCGGCCGCTGCGGCAGAAACAATGCTTGCAGGTGGGGCAGTCGCTCTGAGGGCGCAGCTGGCCCTCTCTCTGTACGGTCAAGCGCCCCAGAAGGGCTCGAGGGCCGGACGGGACGCGCCAGGCTGAGTGTTTGCAGCCCAGCAATAAATCAGGGCCGACACCCTTTGTGCTCACGTCTACCTGCCCTCCCTGCCCCGGAGGGATCAATCCATGAATGAATGTCTCTAAAAAGAGAACCACTTACCATTCCTCGCCGAAGACGACGCATCGCGCCGAGGGGACTCCGCTACGAACATATCTTCAACACTGGGAAGCATTTCTTTCGTCGAAATCGCGGTAGAGGAAGTAGCCGTCAAGGGCTTCACATGCAGTGTGGAACGAACGCTACTATTAAGAAGAAAGGAAGTAAGAATAGGGTTCGTCGTCCAGTCGACGCCTAGTTCATTCGGGACGGACAAGAAAGCACATCGGCATTGCATTCTTCGACGGAACCATCCCGGCGTTTTCGTGAAGCTATTTGTGGGAACCGCAGAAACCGAAAATCTCTATAGGTGGACGATGGTCTGAACCACTGTCCCCCCCCCCCCTTCCCCCGCCATCCACAAGTGCCATATGTAAGTGCAGCCAGTGTCTTATCTATGCACCACCTCGCTTGATTATTCTACATCTACATCTACATCCATACTCCGCAAGCCACCTGACGGTGTGTGGTGGAGGGCACTTTGAGTACCTCTATCGGTTCTTCCTTCTATTCCAGTCTCCTATTGTTCGTGGAAAGAAAGATTGTCGGTATGCCTCTGTGTGGGCTCTAATCTCTCTTATTTTATCCTCATGGTCTCTGCGCGAGATATACATAGGAGGGAGCAATATACTGCTTGACTCCTCGGTGAAGGTATGTTCTCGAAACTTCAACAAAAGCCCGTACCGAGCTACTGAGCGTCTCTCCTGCAAAGACTTCCACTGGAGTTTATCTGTCATCTCCGTAACGCTTTCGCGATTACTAAATGATCCTGTAACGAAGCGCGCTGTTCTCCGTTGGATCTTCTCTATCTTTTCTATCAACCCTATCTGGTACGGATCCCACACTGCTGAGCAATATTCAAGCAGTGGGCGAACAATTATACTGTAACCTACTTCCTTTGTTTTCGGATTGCATTTCCTTAGGATTCTTCCAATGAATCTCAGTCTGGCATCTGCTTTACCGACGATCAGCTTTATACGATCATTCCATTTTAAACCACTCGTAATGCCTAGGCATAGATAATTTATGGAATTAACTGCTTCCAGTTGCCTCGGTGAACTTCCGATGTTATCCACAAGGTCATTTATGTATATTGTGAATAGCAACAGTCCTACAACACTCCCCTGCGGCACACCTGAAATCACTCTTACTTCGGAAGACTTCTGTCCATTGAGAATGATATGCTGCGTTCTGTTGTCTAGGAACTCTTCAATCCAACCACACAATTGGTCTGATAGTCCTTATGCTCTTACTTTGTTCATTAAACAACTGTGAGGAATTGTATCAAACACCTTGCGGAAGTCAAGAAACACAGCATCTACCTGTGAACCCGTGTCTATGCTCCTCTGAGTCTCGTGGACCAATAGCGTGAGCTGGGTTTCACACGATCGTCTTTTTCGAAACCCATGCTGATTCCTACAGAGTAAATTTCTAGTCTCCAAAAAAGTCATTATACTCGCACATAATACGTGTTCCCATTATTAGTAGGGAAAGTGCTGACAGCAATTATATCGTTTTACCACCTAACTCTATATAAACCGCAGTCGTTACTACGGATGTAGAGTATCGCCGTAAGCTATGTGTGGCTCTTACGCCACATGGTTTCTGTAATATAAAGTGGAACCGCAGCACAGAATTACACAATAACCTGGTCACATTAATGTAGGCACCTTTCAAATCCCTGAATAACCACCTTTTGCAGCGTGGCGAGCAGGAAGAGTCAGTGAGCTTCTGGAAGATTTCGGAAAGGTTGTGAAGCCATGCTGCCCTCGGATTACCGGTTGAGGGTGTCGCGAACATCCCGATCGAGGAGGTTTCACAGCTTTGGTGGCCCGAGGAGTATGGTTAACTCATAACTCCTTCAGGTACTCTTCGAACCAGGCACGTGCACTGCGAGCTGTGTGACACGTTGCGTTGTCCTGCTGGTAGATACCATCGCGCCGAGGAAAATCAAAATACAGATGCGCGTGAACATGGTTCAAAATGGTTCAAATGGTTCCAAGCACTATGGGACTTAACACCTGAGGTCATCAGTCCCCTAACTAACCTAAGGACATCACACACATCCATGCCTGAGGCAGGATTCGAACCTGCGACCGTAGCAGCAGCGCGGTTCCAGACTGAAGCGCCTAGAACCGCTCGGCCACAGGGAGTGAACATAGTCCTCGAGGACAGATGGATACTTTTGTTTATCGGTTGTGCCTTCCTGAATGAGATGGCCCAAGGAATGCCACGAATAAATTCCCCATAGCAAAATGCTCCATCTCCGGCCTGGACCCTTTCGACGATTGCTACAGGATGTTTGCGTCCCGACGTTTCACACCGATGGAG
Organism: Schistocerca americana; assembly: GCF_021461395.2. Taxonomy (NCBI): domain Eukaryota; kingdom Metazoa; phylum Arthropoda; class Insecta; order Orthoptera; family Acrididae; genus Schistocerca; species Schistocerca americana. Next base: position 192,540,949 of record NC_060126.1, read on the forward strand.
CATTAACCTTGGTTTCATTGGAAAAGGCCACCTGTCGCTATCGGTGGACGTCCATTTGCGGTACTGGAGTGCAAATGCCAGCCTTCGCTACCGATGAATAGCAGCCAGTATGGGAGAGTAAACCAGGCACCTGCTGGGGAGGCCCATACGCAGCAAAGTTCGCTGAACACTCCTTGACGAGACACTATTGGTAGCCTTTTGGTTCAAATGCTCAACAGTTGCAAGTCTGTTCAACCATACACATCCCACAGCCGTCGTTCGTTCACCTCTGTCATCTATAGCATGTGGTGCATCACAGTTACTTCTTTGTTGGTTTTGAATAGCACCATTTTGCCATGTACGGTATACTTTAACCACAGCGCCACGCGAATAGTTTCCAAGCTTAGATGTTCAAATGATTCAAATGGCTCTGAGCACTATGGGACTTAACATCTGAGGTCATTGGTCCCCTATAAATTAGAACTACTTAAACCTAACCAACCTAAGGACATCACACACGTCCATGCCCGAGGCAGGATTCGAACCTGCGACCGTAGCGGTCGCGCAGTTCCAGACTGAAGCACCTAGAACCGCTCGGCCACAACGGCCGGCAAACTTAGATGTATACAAATGCTTCCACCCTTGGGCCGAAAGCCAATAGCCATGCCCTGTTGTACGTCAGATAAATCGCTCCGTTTCCTTATTACACGAAATGACTACACTATTTCCGGACCCATCGCCTCTGAATCCACCACTCCCCCCACTCAGACGCTTTACGTAGCCTCCACTGCTGGTGTTGCCACCTGCCATCTGTGAGTGGTTACTGCACGTTGACGTCGAACATGGGTGATGTTCACATTAAAGTCGTTGGACCGTGGATGCGGATAAATACATGAGACACTGCTGAATGATTCTGTACTTGAATACAACTGGTTTATGTCTAAGACCACCATCACAATGACTCTAAGATCAGGGAGAACACTGAAATTATAATAGTGGATCACATAATATTATTGAAACACCATTATAGCTTTAACTTTGTACACAGACTTGTGAAAGATACATAAATGCCATAATCATATGCGCATCAAAACAATCAAGCACAATACGTAGGGAAGATCATAGAAACGAACGAAATATAGATCAAAATTAACGAAAAATGCATTAGCAATGCAGGAAGCCTCATGGAGTTGAAATTTGTTCCACTTCACAGCTCTAAAAAAAACACTTACAGACAAATGGTCCAAAAAATGGACATAAAACACACAGAGTACAATGCTGACTTGCTGTGCAAAGAGAGATATATTGGAAATTGTAGTCTTGTGAATTACAACGTTGTGGTAATACACGTGCTACGAAGATAATAACTGTAAGCAAGTGGGCGGAAAACTTTTCAGATAGATACATCACAAGCTGTTACTTTTTTTTCTTTAACATGGATACTGCAAAGGATGTGATCTGAATGATTGTAGTAAACCAGGTTAATTTTCAGGCTGTAACAACAATTATGCTTTATTTTTGTGGTACACAGATCGCCAAAACATTTTGTAGAAGGTAATTGTGGTTATAATTCATTTTAAGACCTCTCTTAATCATTAGTGAGTAATTTTATTTCTAATGCGGATTCCTACGCACAATATAGGCCATGGGAACAATAATACGTTCTATAACAAACAGCAACACGTCAGAAAATGAGTAGGAGCTAACACGTGCAGTCATTATCATCAAAAGTAGCTGAAAAAATATTACGGAAAGATGTATATTCTAAGGTTCACAAATAGATGACTGAAAGATTATTTAACAATTGATGAGTCAACTAATTAAAGTTACAGAATTCTATTTTCATTATACCAAACTAAAGAAAACTGGACTGAGATGAGCAGAAGAATCCAGAGACGAGGCTACTGCTCCACCAGAGGCTTCAGCTACCGTCATGAGCGCTCAGACGCTACTAGTCTACGAAAGTTCATGACATTCTTCCTGTGCAGGATTGTACAGCCGCATCGCGTATTTAACATAAGACGGAACATTCACATTTCATTTCTGCTTGAGAAGGTATGAAAAAAAAAGCTTTTTGAGTGTCTCGTTCACTAAAAACAATTTATTTTATATGTTTATTAGTTCCAGAAATACAGACGTGCGAAATCGGATGATTCTCTTTGATACACGCTGTATTTTAAACGCGACTGCGCCTTGCAGTGGCCACGTCATCACGACAGATTGGAACGTTCTTACATCGTAAAATTTGCTTTAGGCACGCATATGCGTTGTTTATTCCGCAAACAGCAATGTTGCAGTAAAGTCATGCGCTATACTGTTTAAACCAGAATGTTGCTTTAGAGTAACTCCTTGAGGAAGACAGAACGCGCGGATAGCTGATGGCAAGAGCTACGGTTTATGTCCACTTGATTTCCGTCCTCAGTCCGTGCCACTGTAATTCGGAATTTTCTATCCGTCTTTCACAGATACAAAGATGAATGAAAGACGCTATATACAGTTTACGCGACGAATGGTACAAATTTAAAGGTTGTTGACTCAACCAAATATCTCGGTTTTACAATTATAAGCAACTTAAAATTGAGGAAGGCGAATAAGAACTGTGTTTTATTGACAGGATACTTAGAAGGAAGAAGAGATCTACTAAAGAGACTGCCTACGCTAAGCTTTTCCTGACTCCCCCCGTCGGAGGTTCCAGTCCTCCCTGGGGCGCGGGTGTATGTGTTGTCCTTAGATTAAGTTAGAGTAAATAGTGTGTAAGCCTAGGGGCCGATGAACTCAGCAGTTAAGTCCCACGGGAACTTAACCACAACTAAGCTTTTCCGTTCTCTTCTGCAGTACCACCGCGTGACGAGGGATCCTCATCAGATGGGATTACGGAGGACATCGAAAAAGTCGAAAGAAAGTCAGTTCGTTTTGTGTTATTCAGAAATAGGAGAGTCATTGTACGAATATGATCGAGAGCTGGCGTGACAATCATTAAAACAATTTTACGTTCCGGATAGATCTTTTCACAAAGTTTCAGTCATCAACTTTCTCCTCCGAATTCGAAAATATTTTGTTGACTCTTGCTTACATGGGGAGAAATGTAATACAATAAGAAAAATCAGAGCTAGCATGGAAACAATTAGGTGTTCATTGTTCCCAGGAGACTATCCGAGAGTGGGGAGGTCGAGAAATAATCTCACGGTGGCTGTGTGAACTCCTTGTACAGCACTTCGATGTGGGATGCAGAATAGTGATAGATGATGATGGTGTTTGGTTTGTGGGGCGCTCAACCACGCGGTTATCAGCGCCCGTACAATTGCCCACCCTTTGCTCATTCCAAACTCGCCACTTTCATGAATGATGATGAAATGATGAGGTCAACATAAACACCCTGTCATCTCGAGGCAGGTGAAAATCCTTGATCCCGCCGGGAATCGAACCCGGGACCCTGTGCTTGGGAAGCGAGACCGCGACCGCGAGAGCATGAGCTGCGGACAGTAGTGATAGAGATGTAGATGTTGATGGAGATGTAGGTATATGTAGATGTAGAGGTAAATGAAATTCGCATTACGTAGTAGCAACTAAGAAAAATACATTTCTAAAAATGTTATTACGAAATACAAGAGAAAAAAACTGAAAGCGTTGATCAACAAACGCACAAAAATATGTTCATAACCTATTACTTCAAAAGAAACGTACGAAGACAGTTGGTAGCACACGCGATGGCTAGTGTCGACGTTACATGCTCCAGACATAAAAAATGAAACGTCTGTGAAACCGGCAGTCGATCTGAATAAAGGAAATGAGTTACGAGAAATATAAAAGAATCTGGTTCGTTCATATGATCGATGTTCGCCAATGCTGGACGTGTCCTCATGCGGCGAGAGGTGGGGACACGTAATACACTACTGGCCATTAAAATTGCTACACCACGAAGATGACGTGCTACAGGCGCGAAATTTAACCAACTGGAAGAAGATGCTGTGATATGCAAATGATCAGCTTTTTAGATCATTCACACTAGGTTTGCGCCGGTGACGACACCTACAAAGTGCTGACACGAGGAAAGTTTCCACCCGATTTCTCATACACAAAGAGCAGTTGACCGGCGTTGCCTGGTGAAACGTTGTTGTGATGCCTCGTGTAAGAAGGAGAAATGCGTACCATCACGTTTCCGACTTTGATAAAGGTCGGATTGTAGCCTATCGCGATTGCAGTTTATCGTATCGCGACACTGCTGCTCGCGTTGGTCGAGATCCAATGACTGTTAGCAGAATATGGAATCGGTGGGTTCAGGAGGGTAATACGGAACGCCGTGCTGGATCCCAACGGCCTCGTATCACTAGCAGTCGAGATGACAGGTATCTTATCCGCATGGCTGTAACGGATCGTGCAGCCACGTCTTGATCCCTGAGTCAACAGATGGGGACGTTTGCAAGACAACAACCATCTGCACGAACAGTTCGACGTTTGCAGCAGCATGGACTATCAGCTCGAAGACGATGGATGCGGTTACCCTTGACGCTGCATCACAGACAGGAGCGCCTGCGATAGTGTGCTCAACGACGAACCTGTATGCACGAATGGCAAAACGTCATTTTTTTCGGATGAATCCAGGTTCTGTTTACAGCATCATGATGGTCGCATCCGCGTTTGGCGACATCGCGGTGAACGCACATTGGAAGCGTATATTCGTCATCGCCATACTGGCGTATCACCTGGCGTGATGGTATGGGGTGCCATTGGTTACACATCTCGGTCACCTCTTGTTCGCATTGGCGGCACTTTGAACAGTGGACGTTACATTTCAGATGTGTTACGACCCGTGGCTCTACCCTTCATTCGATCCCTGCGAAACCCTACATTTCAGCAGGATAATGCACGACCGCATGTTGCAGGTCCTGTACGGGCCTTTCTGGATACAGAAAATGTTCGACTGCTGTCCTGGCCAGCACATTCTCCAAATCTCTCACCAATTGAAAACGTCTGGTCAATGGTGGCCGAGCAACTGGCTCGTCACAATATGCCAGTCACTACTCTTGATGAACTGTGGTATCGTATTGAAGCTGCATGGGCAGCTGTACCTATACACGCCATCCAAGCTCTGTTTGACTCAATGCTCAGGCGTATCAAGGCCGTTATTACGGCGAGAGGTGGTTGTTCTGGGTACTGATTTCTCAGGATCTATGCACCTAAATTGCGTGAAAATGTAATCACATGTGAGTTATAGTATAATATGCTTGTCCAATGAAAACCCGTTTATCATCTGCATTTCTTCTTGGTGTAGCAATTTTAATGTCCAGTAGTGTAAATACATTATCCAACATCATCGTTTTGGTGGTCCAGGTGTTATGGTGTATGGAGACCAAAAGTTGTATGGGTGTACTGATATCCAGATCTTTGAACACGGTACAGTCATCGACCAACGTTACTGCGGCACTGGATCCCTTCTCCACACGCCTCTTTTCAGGGTGCCTCGGTCCGGACTTCATTTTTATGGATGTCAGTGCTCGACTGCATTGAACAGTGCACATGGAGGAATACTTGAAACGAAAGGATAGTCGGCGAATGCACTAGCCTGGCCATTCACCCCACTTAACCCCAATGGAGTACGTGTGGGATGCGTTGACGAGACGCGTTGCAGGGCGTCCACGTGCACTATCGACCATCCAGCAGTTGTCGACCGGGACGCCCTACCACACGAACTCCCAACCAACCTTGTGGCCAGCGGGGGAGTACGTGTTGCGTCCGTAGTGATCACACACTATATTATGGCCCATGTCTCGACTTTTGTATTGTCTAGCACACCATCATAAATCGTGGTGATTTAAGTATACATAATTATTGTCTTTGAATTAAAGTATCATTTCTGTTCGTCTCACAGCATACTTTTTTCAGTTACCATTTGTACTGTACTGTTGCAGTTGATTCACTGTATGGCACAAGTTTCATCGAACTTGGAAGTGACGCATCATGGGAAAGTTTCTTTCGTCCTTAAGTTTTGCACATTCTTGCATATAGAGATTATATTTCGTTATTATGTGGTGCGTGGTTCCCTTGTCGTACCACGGTTACCCACCATACCCTAGATACCATACAAGAGGAAGCGGGATGCAATCTTGGTTGGTAGTCAGAATCTATAATTAAGATAGTTTATTGACATTACGCTTTTCAAGGAATTTGACAATTACAAATTGTGGTTGAGCCAATAGATAAAGCTTTGCAAATACAGCTAGACCCAACGTACTCAGTACTCAAATAAACAGTCCCTTAAGAGAAGCTATAAAAAACTTAATGTGCCAAGCATTTATAGAAATCTTAAGCATCTTATCAATTACTTCACATAGCCACTTCATCAAACTTCTTAAAACCAGTTATTACATTAAGATGGCCACACTTAACATTCTTCACTAAAATACCCTTGTAAACTTACTATTGCAATCAGTTAACGAAGCACTTGTTAAAAAGTCAATTACAAACTTAACGTTGCCGGGCACTAATACCCCTTGCTTTATTCTCTCTTCTTAAGAAAATAGAATTACTGACAAACTTCAGATTCAAACTCCCAAATAGGATTTCCCTCAAAATACATATAACGAAAACAGCTAGCAACTACAGCAGAAACACTGATCTTTAAAAATGAATGTTCACGTGCTCAGACGTGTTTATAGAAGACTACCAGAAACAGCTGTGCAAGAAACTCAGCAGATGCTATACAATTTAAACTTTAGCCAGTCGCTAGTCGCTAATATTTAAGGAAACAGGTTCGTAAAAGAACAGGTTACATACAATATATATTTATATGTCTACCAGCTTAACCCGTCTTGGCAGAAGGAAGGGAAATAGTAAACTTTTGAAGGCGGTGTGTGAGCAACTCCCGGTAGTGGCCAGGTTCTTAAACACTGCCAGGCCTAGACCTCGGACGACATTTCACTCCCCACCAAGGCACTGGCACAATCAAAGTTTTTTGCATGAATCACAAAGACATTCCAATAACTCTGAAACATAGAAACATGCGGCAAACCTTTGACTCAATATATGGGTAAGCATATAAAGGAGCACGTTACACTGCTGACAAATTCGCAACTTTGACCTTAAGCATGGCTTGACCTTAAGCATGGAGAACTGTATTAATAGAGAGCAGGCTTTAAAAACGCCAACATAAAATCATTTAATTACAAGAAACACAGAGCACTAGTAAAACTTCTGAGAAAACTTTCAAATAACGGCCACCATTTAACTAGGCCAACTGAACTCTTCCAAACCATCTTACAGTTCGACTATGAAAGTCTCACCATAATAATAACATTTAAATGCCTCTGAGTGCGTCGGTCAGAAAAACACAATTACGACCACTTACTTCATATCACGTACACAACACCAAGTAGCGGGTTCCACGGCTTCACCGCTTCACTTCAAATTTTGTTCCCAGCGAAGTCACAGAACTTGTATCTCCAAGCTACCCACGTCGCCAGAACGCCCGACCAATTTCATACCACAACATATAACGGTCACCACGCTCGTTCGGCAGCCGTTGACACTCGTCTCCCAGCGAATGTCACGAGATCTCGAGGGTTACCCGTCGAAGGCTCACAACCCAGTCCCTTCGCCCCCAACCCGGAAGATAACAGACGCGAAAGGCGATGATAGCTCAACCACAATCGATTTCAACGATACATGAACAAAATAGCACTGACGCCAGCTCGCCACGGCTCACTATGATTAGTTCAATATTTGTATTTAAAAGCGTGCATTGTTCAAAAATTAGTTCTTCGTTGTCACGTTGCCATATTTTTCAGAACCCTGTATTTCGATAAAATAGCATTAAATAGCTTTATCACCGTTGTTTTTATACACGATCAGCCAGAATATTATGACCACCGACCTACCATCAATATAAACCTGTCGAAGCGATAGCAGCGAGAGTTGGCGAGGAATGACTGCTAGACACCCGCACGGTCCATACAGTGAGCGAGCTGCCGGTGTGTAGAATGGGGAAGGCGCGTGAACTGTCAATGTGACCGAGAACAGATTGTGATGGCCCAGACGCTCGGTTCGAGCATTTCGGAAACTGCATAATTGTCGGGTGTTCGAGGAGTGCTGTGGTGAGTGTCTTCAACACGTGGCGAAACCAAGGTAAATCGCGTCCAGTCGTCATGGGGTTCAGCGGCCACCTTTCATTACAGATTTCGGACGTGGTAGAACAGGACAGGCGGCGAACAGTGGCGGAGCTACCATCAGACTTTAATGATGGGCAGAGTACAAGCGTGTCTGAACACACAGTAGATAGTGTCGGAAGTCCCATGCGCCTTTTCGCGGATGATGCTGTAGTATACAGAGAAGTTGCAGCATTAGAAAATTGTAGCGAAATGCAGGAAGATCTGCAGCGGATAGGCACATGGTGCAGGGAGTGGCAACTGACCCTTAACATAGACAAATGTAATGTATTTCGAATACATAGAAAGAAGGATCCCTTATTGTATGATTATATGACAGCGGAACAAACACTGGTAGCAGTTACTCCTGTAAAATATCTGGGAGTATGCGTGCGGAACGATTTGAAGGGGAATGATCATATAAAATTAATTGTTGGTAAGGCGGGTACCAGGTTGAGATTCATTGGGAGAGTGCTTAGAAAATGTAGTCCATCAACAAAGGAGGTGGCTTACAAAACACTCGTTCGACCTATACTTGAGTATTGCTCATCAGTGTGGGATCCGTACCAGATCGGTTTGACGGAGGAGATAGAGAAGATCCAAAGAAGAGCGGCACGTTTCGTCACAGGGTTATTTGGTAACCGTGATAGCGTTACGGAGATGTTTAATAAACTCAAGTGGCAGACTCTGCAAGAGAGGCGCTCTGCATAGCGGTGTAGCTTGCTCGCCAGGTTTCGAGAGGGTGCGTTTCTGGATGAGGTATCGAATATATTGCTTCCCCCTACTTATACCTCCCGAGGAGATCACGAATGCAAAATTAGAGAGATTAGAGCGGGCACGGAGGCTTTCAGACAGTCGTTCTTCCCGCGAACCATACGCGGCTGGAACAGGAAAGGGAGGTAATGACAGTGGCACGTAAAGTGCCCTCCGCCACACACCGTTTGGTGGCTTGCGGAGTATAAATGTAGATGTAGATGTAGACAGTGCACCGAACACTCCTAATGCAGCAGACGAGCCATGCGTGCGCCAATGTTAGCACCGTGGCATCGGCAACTTCGACTGAAATGGGCACTGGACAGAGGCGCAATGGCAGAGCGTTGCATGGTCCGGTGAATCCCGATACCTTCTTCATCACGCCTTTGGGAGGGCGCGAATCAGTCGTCTTCCGGGGGAATAGCTCCTTGAAACTTGTACTTCGGTTCGGAGATAGATTGACGGCGGCTCAATTATGCTCTGGGGAACATTCATGTGGGCATCCATGAGTCCAGTGGAGCTCGTGCAAGACACCATGACCACCAAGGAGCATCGTGCACTGATTGCAGACCACGTACACCCCTCTATGACGATCATGTTTCCCGACGGTAGTGCCAGTTTTCAACAAGACAATGTGCCATGTCATGAGGCCAGTAGTTTTATGAAGTGGTTCGAGGAACACAGTGGCGTGTTCCAATTGATGTGCTGGCTCCCCCCAACTCGCCAGTTCTGAACCCGATCGAATGCATCTGGGACGTGATTGAACGTGGCGTCAGAGCTCATCACCAGCGCCCCTGTGATTTACGGGAATTAGGAGACTTGTGTGTGCAGATGTGGCGCCAACTCCCTCCAGCGTACCTACCAAGGACTCATTGCTTCGATGCCACGACGCGTCGCCGCTGTTATCCGTGGACACACCGGCTATTAGGTAAGTCGTCATAATGTTGTGGCTGATCAGTATGCATAAAGACTACGTTGTAAAAATAATTGTTATTGTAAGGAAATTGTTTTTGAAGATGATTAAATGTAAAACACGAAGGTTGGAACTTTGATAGCGGCAACTATTTATTTACAGTTCGTACAAATTAGATACGTGTTTCAAAGTATTAGTGACCTTCAACGTAGTCACTAGCATTGCGTATAACCCGTTGCCAGCGATGTGGAAGTCGTAGGATACTGTTAGCAGCGCCAGTTGTGTTAACAGTTCAAGCGGCGCGGTCTATTGCCCTACGAATTTGTAGCAGTTCTGAAGCGAATGCCAATAAGTGTTTCCTTCAGTGTAGAAATCGAGTTGAACTCACGAGGGCTTAAGTCAGGTGAGAGCAGTAGGAAGTATAGCACCTACCAGCCCCATCAGTCAAACAAATCAGTAACAGCTTGCACTGTACGTGCTTGAGCATTGTCCTGCAAAGTGAAAGAAACTGTCATCACTGCTATCTCTAAGCTGGCGGTACGTTCTGATCCAAAAATGAACAGCATACAGACAGAAGTGATGACACTTTCTGCAGAACCTGTCCATCATTTTGCAGGACAATGCTCAAGCACGTACAGTGCAAGCTGTTACTGATTTGTTTGACTGATGGGGCTGCTAAGTGCTATACCACCTACTGCACTCCCCTGACCTAAGCCCTCGTGAATTCAACTCGATTTCTAAACTGAAGGAAACACTTCACGGCATTCGCTTCAGAACTGCTATAAATTCGTCGGGCAATAGACCGCGCCGCTCGAACTGTCAACACAACTGGCACTGCTAAGAGTATCCTACGATTTTCACATCGCTGGCAACGGGTTATACACAATGCTGGTGACTACTTTGAAGGCCAGTAAAACTTTGAAACATGTATCTATTTTGTACGAGCTGTAAATAAATAGTTGCCACTGTTAAAGTTCCAACCCTCGTACTATATTGTTAGAGAGTAACATTTCTGAGTTGTAGCCATGTGCTGGTGCGATTTGTAGCTGCGATCTAGAATCAGTAGAAGGAAGAAGTACGTGTATTTTACTGATAGTATTTGTGGCTTTTTGCGAACTTGCTAAGGCTAGCAATGGTGTGTCATTATATTCAAATAGACGATACGTGACGAAATAAAAGCTCGTGTGCTAGAAATCATAGTCTGTTTATGGAGAATGGCACCATATTTCAACCTGAATTCTTCACATGAAATAATCATCCCCCAGACGACGACGGATGAATACAAAGATAACAGGATAAATTAGAATTATTCAAGTTTCTTTGGCCATATTCGTTATGATTCAACGGGAGTCTTACAAGCAAGGCCAAGGCCACACACGCAATCGAATTTATTGAGGATTAAATTACACTACTGGCCATTAAAATTGCTACACCACGAAGATGACGTGCTACAGGCGCGAAATTTAACCTACAGGAAGAGGATGCTGTGATATGCAAATGATTAGCTTTTCAGAGCATTCACACCGGGTTGGCGCCGGTGGCGACACCTACAACGTGCTGACATGAGGAAAGTTTCCAACCGATTTCTCATACACAAACAGCAGTTGACCGACGTTGCCTGGTGAAACGTTGTTGTGATGCCTCATGTAAGGAGGAGAAATGCGTACCATCACGTTTCTGACTTTGATGAAGGTCGGATTGTAGTCTATCGCGATTGCGGTTTATCGTATCGCGACATTGCTGCTCGCGTTGGTCGAGATCCAGTGACTGTTAGTAGACTATGGAATCGGTGGGTTCAGGAGGCTAATACGGAACGCCGTGCTGGATCCCAACGGCCTCGTATCACTAGCAGTCGAGATGACAGGTATCTTATCCGCATGACTGTAACGGATCGTGCAGCCACGTCTCGATTCCTGAGTCAACAGATGGGGACGTTTGCAAGACAACAACCATCTGCGCGAACATTTCGACGACGTTTGCAGCAGTATGGACTATCAGCTCGGAGACCATGGCTGCGGTTACCCTTGATGCTGCATCACAGACAGGAGCGCCTGCGATGGTGTACTCAACGACGAACCTGGGTGCACGAATGGCAAAACGTCATTTTTTCGGATGAATCCAGGTTCTATTTACAGCATCATGATGGTCGCATCCGTGTTTGGTGACATCGCGGTGAACGCACATTGGAAGCGTGTATTCGTCATCGCCATACTGGCGTATCACCCGGAGTGATGGTATGGTGTGCCATTGGTTACACGTCTCGGTCACCTCTTGTTCGCATTGACGGCACTTTGAACAGTGGACGCTACATTTCAGATGTGTTACGACCCTAGGCTCTACCCTTCATTCGATCCCTGCGAAACCCTACATTTCAGCAGGATAATGCACGACCGCATATTGCAGGTCCTGTACGGGCCTTTCTGGATACAGAAAATGTTCGACTGCTGCCCTGGCCAGCACATTCTCCAGATCTCTCATCAATTGAAAACGTCTGGTCCTTGGTGGATGAGCAACTGACTCGTCACAATACGCCAGTCACTACTCCTGATGAACTGTGGTATCGTGTTGAAGCTGCATGGGCAACTGTTCCTGCACACGCACATCCAACCTCTGTTTGACTCAATGCCCAGACGTATCAAGGCCGTTATTACTGCCAGAGGTGATTGTTCTGGATACTGATTTCTCAGGATCTATGCACCCAAATTGCGTGAAAATGTAATCATATGTCAGTTCTAGTATAATATATTTGTCCAATGAATAACCGTTTATCATCTGCATGTCTTCTTGGTGTAGCAATTTTAATGGCCGGTAGTGTATTAGCTATAGGAAAAGTTAATTTTACAATGTAATCAGCTGTATTAAAAAGTATGCGTTGAAACTAGCAGCGATAGGCCTAGGCCATAAAAGTGTGAGAATTCAGCAATGATCAAACTTTGGTCTCTAACATTTAGATTGTAAACTGTTCAACCATTTTCGGAGCGAGCCATAAAGATGGAAATTAAAGTGCTCCAGTCTTTATGGTTCGCACCGAAGAAGGCTGAACAGTTTACTGTCGAAAGATTAAACACCCAGCTGTGTTGAATTCCTGCAAGTCATACGCCGTGAAAACATGAATGTTCATGTTGAGATGACTGCTGGAAGAAAGAAACTCGCTCGTTGGCGTCAGGTGCTTTCTTGTCCTGGGTGTTTTCCTTTAGAGAGAATCGCGGTCGTTAAGCTTGGTGAACGTCTTCGTTGGCGAGGAATGTGCAGTGTATGCATTGGGAAGAGTTCGCACATTTTTGTCCCCGAAAGGAAAATCTGCAACAGGCATGCCTGATCCGCCGCCCTCAAATCGTGCAGATGGTACGAGAAGCCACGGAGTGAAACTGCCTCCGGCGACAAGAAGCGCTCACGATGGTAGCTCGTTAGTGGTTCTCGGCCGGTACCGAAATGCTCTAGTCAAGGGAAAGGGGTAGGCGGCGCCGTCCGAATTCCGGTGTAAAGGCCGCGATAAGAAACAGCGGCCTCATTACTGATGGGCCGCCGGCCACACCAGGCCGTCACCGCAGCCTTATAGTCATACATCACGAAACACCTTGCAGGTAGTAGCTAAAGCAAGGGTTATGCAAAGAACGCGCACATTTTTTTATTGCGAGTATAGTGTCGCATGAGAAAGCAAGTCTTATTCCAGTCCTCTGATAGTACGTAATATCGCTTGACATTATACACTATGTCATTCTTATTGAAAGCATGTTATCCGCAGCTATTACCGATACTTTGACTGCAACAGCGTTTTTAGTGTTGTGGCGACCTGCCTCTGGGAAAGTTGTAACGGGACATCCTCCTCTAGCATTACTTCTCCTCAACAGTAGTTGTCAGTGCCAGTATCACTTTTCTAATTTCATATAATTTTATAGACAGTATGTCGTATTTCAAGCTGAAGTTTATGAAAAGGAATTACTTTTCAAAATATTTTGGTTTCGATGTTATAATCGAAAAGTACTACTTCTGAATGTACAGTTAAAATTGTTTTTTTTCTTGTTTTAGGAACATTTGAAATTACGAATTATTTGCGCTCTTAAAATTTCTGTTGTTATTTACGCAATCCTGTACTGTTTACTACGTTTATTTCTGGATTCATTTATGAAATAATAATTGAAATTAATAAGGTGACGAAAACTGGTAGGAATTATTTGTTAAAAAAATTGTAAACCATTTGGAATATTGTTATTTCCGCAGAGTAAGAGAGTCGTAAACTTGCCTCCGCTGTGATCGGACGTATTTTTGTATAATAGGTACAAACGATGTAATTTCGGCTTTTTTAATGTAAAAATCAAAATACTGTATGATATACTAAAATGTGAGATAATCAGTGGAAAATATATTTACGTAAAAAATTCTACTACGACAATCTTCCAATTTATGTAGTTCAAATCAACCGTGAGGACCTGATGTTAGAGTTTCAGCTTCAAAAATCAGGCTGTTAGACAAGAAGAACTGGAGCCATCTCAACATGACAAGCTAAGTAAACTTGAAAGTTTATTGTAATCTTCACTCCCCTCAAATCTCAACAAAAGCCTCTGCTTATTAACTGCTTGGACTGGGCATTGTTTAATGTGGACAATAGATGGAAGAAAGAAAGAAGGGGGAGATTACAAAGTGAACATTAAAATATTCGTAGACTAAAGGCTCAACATAGCACCTTCACGATATTGGGCGCGCGCGGATTATTAAGTTCGAGCCAAGTGCTGTCACCAGAGCGGCCTAAAAATATACCCCCAGTAAAAGCGAAATGTTCAGCTGAGGTGTTGAAACTGATTAAAACCATAATCTGACTGCGCACTATTGATTAACTCGTCTCACAGCGCGCGACCTCAAACGTTTCAATTCTTTACGAGATTATATTCTTTCCAAGCAGTAACTTCACGTAAATATTTTTCACTTGAATTTAAATATTCAGACTATTAACTTCAAATCAATAGTCATTATAAATGTCATAACTTCAGTACGACCATACTATGAGAAAGAGATGTGGAAAAGCACCATTTAAATTCTGATAAACAGTTCCGCAGAATTTACAGTATTTAGGACTTACGGTTTCTACGTTTTGAACATCAAAGTGATATGCATCTCATATGGAAGTCTGTGACTTCATCATATCCAAAGAAGAAACATATTCTATCTGATGAGGGTGAAACACCAGCCAAGATATCGATACGAAAGGGAGGGGTGGGAGCAGAGAGTAATGCACTCTTATTTCAGACTATGTGATTTATATGGTACGAGTGCTGCATAGATTGACGAAATAAATAACAGAAATTAGATGCGCTACAGCTTCAAGGAGAATGCAGGATGAAATCGCCAAGCACAGTTGATGTGTATGTAGAAAGATATCCTGAATGTAATTAACCAATAAAGATGATATCTTTAAAAATTATAAGTAACGATTAAAAATTTTCCGTTTGGGGCGTTGCTGCGACGTATATGCAATGTAGCGGGCATATAAGCACCGACATGTAGCCAAGGGATTAGCGTGGCATCCGTGTCTTTCCAACGTGCACGCGGTAAGTGTGGAAACGTGAACTGTGGTTACCTTATTACCAAATACGTCGTCCGTAGTTTGTGGTCTAGTGGCTATCGTTGCTGCCTCTGGATCACGGGGTCCCGGGTTCGATTCCAGGCCGGGTGGAGGATTTTCTCGGCCCGGGGACTGGGTGTTTGTGTTGTCTTCATCATTTCATCATCATTATCATTCGTGACAGTGGCTAGATTGGACTGTGTAAAAAACTGGACTGTCTAAAAATTGGGACTTTGTACGGGCGCTGAGGACCGCGCAGTTGAGCGCCCCGCAAGCCAAACATCATCGTCACTAAATACACGCAATGAGGACCAACGTGCTCTTATTTTTTTCTTCGCAGCCGAAGTACAAAGACCGGTTGACATCCATCGGTGAATGAAGAATATGTATGGGGCAGCATGAATGGTGCGACAAGGGATGCTGCCCTACTTTATGATAGCACACGTCTCCATATCGTAACGTAGAAGTTATGCCAACTCAAATGGGAGACACTCGAGCACCTACCGTATAGTTCTGATCTCTTCCAAGCGATTATCACGCCTTTGCTCCCTTAAAAAACTCCTTGAAGGGTCGACGCTTTTTGTTGGATGAGGATCTGCTGAAGAAGTTACGAACTTCTTCACGCAACAGGACACGATGTTTTACCAAACGGATATCTTCAAGCTGATGCGTCTGACGGATGAGTGCCTCAATGCTCACGGCGATTTCTCCTGATTAGCATACTGATTCTGGAACTGTAAGGTCTTCGAACGGAAACTTAATGATCTTCCCCCACACACAAAAAAATTGTTGGAAATGCACTGGATTGCTTGGCAGTGGCTGAGGACACGCCTGCGCCGAGAGAAGCACTAGAAATAGATGTTGTGTCAGCTGTTGCTCATAACCCACATGTTAGCCTCCAGAGAGGTTGCGATCGCCTCTGACATATGTCCCGCAAACCTCTGTCCCGCCGACAGGAGAAGAGCTTCCACAAACGTCTTCCCTGTTATACCAAACGTAAGCAAACACGTAACTAAGGTGCGGCCCTTGCGTTTATTACCACGGCTGTCACACTAAGTGCTCAAAATGTTGACTTCGAGTATTGCTACACGCTATAAAGTGATTCTGGAGAAACAATATTAGACATTGAGTTTCAACTGGAATTAACAGTACCACACGTCCGTAGTACACTGAAGAGCCAAAGAAACTGGTATACGTGCCTAATATCGTACAGGGCCCCCGTGAGCACGCAGAAGTGCCGCAGCACGGCGTGGCATGGACTCGACTGGTGTCTGAAGTAGTGCCGGAGGGAACTGACATCATGAATCTTTCAGGGTTGTCCATAAATCCGTAAGAGTACGAGGGGGTCGAGATTTCTTCCGAACAGCACGTTGCAAGGCATCCCAGATATGCTCAATAATTTTCATATCTGGGGAGTTTGGTGGCCAGCGGAAGGATTTAAACTCAGAAGAGTGTTCTTGGAGCCACTCTGTAGCAATTCTGGACGTTTGGGGTGTCGCACTGTCCTGCTGGATATGCCCAAGTCCGTCGGAATGCACAATGGACATGAATGGACGCAGGTGACCAGGCAACATGCTAACGTACGTGTCACCTGTCAGAGTCGTATCTAGACGTATCAGGGGTCCCATGTCACTCCAACTGCACGCACCTCACTTCATTGCAGAGCCTCCACGAGCTTTAATAGTCCCCTGATCACGTGCAGCGTCTTTGGATTCATGAGGTTGTCTCCACACCCGTACATGTCCACCTGCTTGATACAACTGAAACGAGACTCGTCCGACCAGGCAACATGTTTCCAGTCATCAAGAGTCGAATGTCGGTCTTAACGGCCCCAGGCGAGGCTAAAGCTTTGTGTCGTGCAGTCATCAAGGATAAACGAGTGGGCCTTCGGCTTCTGAAACCCATATCGACGATGTTTCGTTGAATCGTTTGCACACTGACACTTGTTGATGGCCCAGCACTGAAATCTGCACCAATCTGCTGAAGGACTGCACTTCTGTCACGTTGAACAGTTCTCTTCGGTCGTCGTTAGTCTCGTTCTTGTAGGATCTCTATCCAACCGCAGCAATGTCGGAGATCTGATGTTATATCGGATTCCTGATATTCACGGTACACTCGGGAAATGGTCGTACGGGAAAATCCCCACTTCATCTTTACCTCGGAGATGCTGTGTCCCACTGCTCGTGCGCCGGCTACATCACCACTCAAACTCACTTAAATCTTGATAAATTGCCATTGCAGCAGCAGCAACCGATCTAACAACTGCACCAGACACTTTGTCTTGCATAGGCGTTGCCGACTGCAGCTCCGTATGCTGCCTGTTTTCATATCGCTGTATTACAATACGCATGCCTATTTGAATACGATTCAGTATATAAGGCTTTTCATGCCTTCGGTAGTCATCGGTGTTTCCTAATAGACCTCTAGTTTTAGTGTCCGCTACAGATAAAAGTATAGAAGTGTTATGTAAGTTTGATGAATTTGCAGACCGTTGTGAGTTTCCTGAACGATCGTTCCAGCGCTCTCCAAAAGTTCCCTTAAGAGGGCCTGTCGTTACATGTGCACGGTGGAACGGACTTTCATCATATTGGTGCCACATTGATTGCCTTTGTCCAGTGGGATGTTCTCCAACAATTGCGGCAGCAGCATATTTACGGAACTCGAGACACTTGAGTGCACTTAGATTCTCATCTATAAAACAGAGACGAATGATGAGGGTCTTTTCAAACACACCCGAAGCGTTGACAGACCAACGGCGTTGCTTTTATCCACTGCTTTGAGTTGGCGTCGATCTTCAACAGGTGATTAGTGCATATTGCGAAGATCGACTTGCCCATAGTTTGTAAACGATGCTTCTTCATTAAACAAAATTCTGCATAGATATGCAGCATCGCTTTGCAATTTTCGTAGATAACATTCGGGGAACTTTAACCAATTCTGGAAGTCATTGCCATGAAGCTGTAGCTGCAGCGAAACGTGAAGCGGATGAAATGTGGTGGAATGTAGTGTTCGCACAACACTCGTTTGCTTGGTCCTTCTCGCACTTCCGAGATGCCTCTTAGTGGCATCTGCATTGTGCGTCACTGAAGCTAAAATGTTAGTTTCATTTCTTTCATCAGCTGTTCTTTTTTCTTGGTGTATTCATCCCCCGCATTTCTAATTTATAGAACTTTTTATAATGTTTGCACAGACGAATCGTGAATGCTTGCCACGATCTGGATAATCTTCGGGCTACAACTACAAGGCTGCTCTAATAGTTTGGCGACGTTCGCCCTAAACGATATTCACATTTCGACTGTCGTGTAAACTGTGAATATTTCTATACCTTTATGAGTAAGTTATCTGTTTGTTGCAACAACAGAATACAGAATGATGGGCACAAGTAAACACAAGAACCATGCGTGAGTTACGTGTTTGTTTTCATTTAGAATAATAGGACAGATGTTTGCGGAACGTGTTCTCCTGAGGGCAGGACAGAAGCTTGCCGTGCTGTTAGCTTGATATTATTTGATCAAGTCCCATACACGTTATACCACTAAAGTTCTCGTAGAAGCTATTTTTTAAAATTCCACATAAAAAGTATATACTTTCGTTAGAAAAAAAGAAGCATCGTCGGTATCGTAATTCGGCGTCTATAAACGATAAAAATTACTCGCGAACGTCAACGAAACTCGTCATATTGTACACTATGACTTGGCGAAAACGCCACCTCGCTATTTTTTTCCATTCTGGATGTATTTCGGGTGGTCTGTGTTGGCTGCCTCACCCTGTGTAGGATGCGTAACTTGAACAGCAGATTGACCACCGGAATTACGTAAGACAAAAAAATGGTTCAAATGGCTCTAAGCACTATGAGACTTAACATCTGAGGTCATCAGTCCCCTAGACTTAGAACTACTTAAACCTAATTAGCCTAAGAACATCACACACATCCATGCCCGAGGCAGGATTCGAATCTGCGACCGTAGCGGTCGCGCGGTTCCAGACTGTAGCGGCTAGAACCGCTCGGCCACTGCGGCCGGCCTGGATCGAACAGGAGTGACCTATTAGCTGACCGAGACCGTTATATACAGAATCACAAATTGCTGCATTGGACTGCAGCCAGTTTAATGTTCGAACAGAAAAATCTTAAATTCTAAATACCGTAACTGCTTCGACTAGGGTTTCAGAGAGCGAAGCGACACTGACTTGTTTCAGGTGTACGAACACATGCCATATCACCCTGCTTTCCTACTACTTAGTGTTTTAACTCACATTCCTTTCGCACCGATACTGCGGAGAACCTCCTCGTTCTTACCACATCAGATTACGTAGTTCTCAGCATCGTTCTGTAATAACACGCTTCTATTATCTTCCAGTCTTCCCAGCCCATTGATTGATTTCGGTACAAGTCAGTACTCGAGAAGCATGTTCTCAGAAATATTCTCCTCAAATTATAGCCTACTAGCTGCCCATACCGGCTTCGAACGGACAGCACTAAGTATCTACGGCCTGAAGACTGCGGTAACAAGTTATATACAAGAACCTTTACCGTGAATCTATTAGTAAAAAAACTGTATCGAAGTCCACCCAGTAGTTAGGCTTCATATACGATCACACGCGAAAAAAATTGTAATGGCAGACGATGTTTATTATATGTATAGTTATAAGAAGCGTAATGCTAGGAGACTTTTTTGGAGAGAAATGCTCTGTTAGCCAGAAACGATATTTTGCGTTCTCCCTGTATCGTCCGTTATGCGTTAGTTTGCTTTCAAGGAAGTGGAATTCCATCACTTCATGTTCTACGTGGTCCTCAATGTTGATATGTTTAGCGCAATATTTACGTCTGTTTCCGTTTACTCTCAGTTCATATTCTGAGCCCAGCAGATTTTTCATTCTATTCAACAGGTCCTGTAATAATCCTCATCTTGACTGACGATAGCATATCATTAATGAATCTTATCACTGATAACCTCTTCTTCTGAATTTTAGTTCCGCTTCTCAATCTTTCTTCTATTTCCTTCATTGCTTCATCGATATACAATTTCAACAGTGGGGCAGAAACACTGAATCCATGCGTAGCGCCCTTTTTAAATCTACCATTTATCTCTTGATCTTTCATTCTTATATTCCCGCCTGGTTTTTGTGTACATTCTAAATTAGCAAATTCTTTCAAAATGCATACCTATATTTCTGAGGTTTTCAATCGTATTGCAACATTTTGTGTAGTCGATCGCTTTTTCCAGTTCGCCAATCCATGAAGGTGTCTTGATTTCTCTTGAGTCTTGTCTCGATAATAAGCAAAAGGACAGATCTACTTCTCTGGTGCTTTTAACTTCCATAAAGCCAAACTGATCGTCGTATAACAGGTTCTCAACATACTTTTCCATTGAGCTGTATATTATTCTGGTCAGCAACTTAGATGCGTGAGATGTCGGACTTATTATCGTACTATTGTTCTTCCATTTATTCTGCACTACTATCATCAATGTAGTGTTAATAACAATGTACCAAAACATCAGTGGCAAATTTTCAAGTTCATAGATTCTCTTGACGTTTCTCCCCAAACGATTTTAGAAATTCCGGAGGAATATTGTGTGCCCCTTCTGCCTTGCTTGATCGCAAGTCTTCCAAAGTTCTGTCAAACTCTAATACCAGAATCACTGTGTGTTCCAAATCGACACTAACGTTTATTATGGTACTAGCATCAGAAATTACTACAGTTCCGTTTTTGTTTATTGAGATTTTCTTGTGATTCTTCTAGCAGGACAGAGAATTATTACATCTTAAACGCTTCTAGAAATATTTATTTTGGTGATTAACCCCGTACATAGAATGAGCACTAACTGTGCAATCTCACGTCGTTGGCACACGCGTGGCATGTGTGTGAGTTTGCGTGGAGAACGGAAGGAGAAGTGACGGTTCTGTTACGTACAGGAAAGTATCATCGTTGGAGAAGCAGAAAAACTTAAACACATTTTCAACTTGGTATAAGGAGAAGAAGTTCTCTTTGGATAAGTGAAAAATAATTCTTATTGCCGTATGACTCCTGACTGTTAGTGCAGAAACGGGAATTTAGGAATGACGCCGTAGTTGTATTGATAGATATAAAAAAGGCTTATGCCACTTTTAGAAGGGAAGAGATATGACAGGGTCTGAATAGACTGGAGTTGTCAAAAGAAATGAACTGATAATGAGAAAAATATGCAACAAATACCTGTAGTGGGTTATAATAGATTGTAGAGTGTCATTGAATAGCATGCTTTTCGGATGCACCTGATTACTCTTAGCCATGGCGTTTCACTCAGAGGGCGGGGAGAGGGAGGGGAGAGGGGGCAGTGGGGGCACACAGGAAATCCACAACTCAGAAAAGGTCAAGGAAGGATTCGCTGGTCTCCCAACTCGAATCCCGCAACCTGCCCTACAGATAGAAGAGCGAGTTTTCCGCCAAACAGGTGCGACCGGCAACGACACAGTAGTCGAGTGTAGTAATAATGGTATCTAGAGCTTCCTGATGGTGGGCTTTGTGCCTTGTGATATCAGCATGGTGTTAGCGACCTCAGATATTTCACGAGTGCGTCTGGCATTCGAGTGAAATCGCGTCGTTAGACGCTCGCTACTACTGAGACGCCATTTTGATTTATTGTATACCCATTGTTTGCATATTATAACTGGCGCGTTATATCAGCAAGCCGTTTTAAGGCACAGGTGCAATAAAGCTTTATCACTCTAGGTGCGATCTGTGTGTAAAAGTCCTAAGAAATTTCATCATGAACAGTTATAAAGTACCACTCTGTATGTGATCGTTAGAGGCATGTTAACGTAGAGTCGAAAGAAGGTGGTTCAGATCTATGTACATACTCATTTTTTCTTCTTCGCGTCTGTAACACATTCTTATTCATGTACGTTATGTAATATTCAGTAGTGAGTTCCTTCTATTTTATGATTTCAGTCTGATTAAAAAACGAAAGGTGAAAAAGGTGCGAATAAAAGGGGTCATATTTATAGTCTTGCTTACTACACGTATTTGGGCAATGGGCTTAACGCAGTGGATACACCGGTTCCCGCCAGATCACTGAAGTTAAGTGCTGTCGGGCGTGGCCAGCACTTGGATGGGTGACCATCCGGGCCACCATGCAGTGTTGCCATTTTTCGGGCTGCAATCAACCTGGTGATATCAGTTGAGGAGCTACTCGACCAATAGTAGCGGCTCCGGTCAAATAAAACCATCATAACGACCGGGAGACGGCGGTCGGATGGTCCCGATGGGCCACTTATGGCCTGAAGACGGAGAGCTTTGTTACAAATATTTACCTGCTACGGAATGCTTAGCAACGATTTCGTAAATTTGTCGGTCAAGACAAAATCGCACCACACGAGCGGGGGCCGTCACATGATCGCTTTCCGATTTCAATCGAATGCCAGATGCACTTCCGGTTTTCAGTCACTCTTATATTTTAGCTGTGGGTTTTCCAGCCATCAAAGCAAGACGCAACAGTAGGCTATTCTGCCGACCGTTTTGTAATAACATCCCTTCACATGTTACCCCATCTTCAGACTGGCTAAACCCTTATTAGTGCATAGACACGTTTAAATCTATTTGTTCTATTTTTTTGTCGTTTTATTTTTAATTTTTTAATTTTCACCTTTTTTATTTTTATGTCAATACTGCAACAAATAACTGAACTTCTTGCCTTATTTTAATAATGTTAATCGCTCACTCAATTTTTTGTAAAAAAGTCACAGATTTTAAATATATTAAATCCTGCTATTCGTCATATGTTCTTATATCGTCTTTTAACCATTTGCCAAGAAGTGCGTATGTTTTTCTTCTTTTTCGAAAAGGCAGGTCAATAGAATCTCTTTTATTTCAAATACAGCATTTAGTGCTTCCTCATTCGGCTTATTTATCGGAAAGCATACGTTCGGATGTTTTTGATTTATTCAAATGGTTCAAATGGCTCTGAGCACTATGGGACTTAGCACCTGAGGTCATCAGTCCCCTAGAACTTAGAACTACTTAAACCTAACTAACCTAAGGACATTACCCACATCCATGCCCGAGGCAGGATTCAAACCTGCGACCGTAGCAGTGGCACGGTTCCGGACTGAAGCACCTAGAACCACTCGGCCACAGCGGCCGGCTTTTGATTTATTGAGGATTTAGTTTCCTGTGCCAATTTCCGACAATATTCCTAGTCCTGTGCCATTAGTTAAAACATTACACGTTTCATTGGTGCACTAGCATTTCCATCCATTGGTTGACCATATAGTCTGCGAATTTCGGCGACTTTTCTCGACTGGGTATTTTCTCCATTATCACCACCCGCACTTCATCAACACTGTGGTGGAAGACGTGCCACTGGAGCACACGCCCCACACGCTCTGTTAATATCAGTTCTTGTAGTTTCTTCCATAGACATTAGTTGAAATGGAAAGGGATGTTTCGGGGAACACTGTTTTCATAACTTCACATAGGATATTCTGCTCTTCTTTATAACCGTACACCAGCACTCTTTCGGCAGGAACAGGCCCATTGTCAGTTTCCAAAAAACTATTACCTTCAGTTAATTTCAAAATGTATTCGCTCAATTGACTGTCCGAACTAGAACAAGAGTTCTGGTTCATCCCAGTACCTTCCCTTCTTATTTTACGCAATGCAGTGTTGGAGTTCTCGTGATCTGACATATTTGCCACGAAATCTAAACCTTTATCTTTCAAATCTTGAAATTCCTCTTGGAAACAAGGCGCTGTCTTTTCTTAGTGAACTCTTTTCTTGCAGTTATGCATTCGGTTCTTAATCTGCACATCCGCTTCGTCAGGTGGGGAAGAATGTTGCTGTTCAGCCCGATTCTGCCATTTGCAGTTTTTACACTTCCAAATTCACACAGAAACAGTTCGTGAACTCGTCACATTTTCAGTGCACCCGGTGGCCATGACCATCCTTGATAAAGACACGGCTTCCCTTTCGTTGTTATAATTATTTCATTACTCACAGTGTGTAAACCTCTGGTAGCTTAGGCCTAGGAAACTATACGAAAACAAAGGCTGTCGACGAGGGCACTGTCTGACGGACGGTGGCAATGCATCGCTGTTGATGAGCGACTGGCGTAAGTCAGCAGCGAGGGGGGATACGGTCGGAAAACCCAATAGGCAAGTGAAATCTACTCGTGAACAGGTTAAAGATTCTCGCAAAAGACTTGCAAGGCCAATGTTTTTACAGTAGGCAGTGGTAATGCTATGTCCAGGAGCTTAAAGAATGATGCTCATCGTTCATCTACACTACGAGAGATAGATAGGACATCGGTAAGAAATTTAATGAAAAAGAAAGAAAAGCGAGCGTGAAAAGCGGAATTGGTTTCATTACTGAAACTTCCTGGCAGATTAAAATTGTGGTCCGGACCGAGACTCGAACTCGGGACCTTTGCCTCTCGCGGGCAAGTGCTCTGTAAAGTGCTTCTGTAAAGTTTGGAAGATAGGAGACGAGATACTGGAAGAAGTAAAGCTGTGAGGACGGGGCGTGAGTCGTTTTTGGATATCTCAGTTGGTAGAGGACTTGCCCGCGACAGGCAAAGGTCCCAAGTTCGAATCTCGGTCCGGCACGCAGTTTTAATCTGCCAGGAAGTTTCATATCAGCGCACACTCCGCTGTAGAGTGAAAATCTCATTCTGGAAACATCCTCCAGACTGTGGCTAAGCCATGTGTCCGCAATATCCAGTTTTGGGCATTTTGTGTTCGCATGAGCCGCTTGGTGTTTTGTGGATGACGAACCTAAGTTGGGTGTTACATGATCGTTGTTTTCGAAACCTATGCCGGTTGCGATGGAGAAGGTCACTTTGCTGCAGCAGGTAGGCCATTGAATAAACACGGAGGCCATTACGAGTGGAGAACAAAGCCGGTGCTTTGGACTCTGGGTGACAGCCACGCAGAATGGCGCGCGCTTTTTCTGCCCCGCGTGCTGTGGTGGTGCCCGGAGCGGGCGTGCCCGCGCATAGCACACGGCTCGCCACCACAGCGCAGCGCGGCACTATAGTGTGCGGACCCCACCCCTATCTGTCCGGCCAGAGGGGTTGCGAACCACGGCCGCGGCGGACGCGCGGTGGCCATCGACCCGTCTGACCAGTTTTTCGGCGCCGGGGAAATTAACAGCGCTAAGACAAGACGCGACAGAAGAGGAGAGAACGGGGTAGAAGGGGGCAGCCGGCGTCCGGTTTTCTCACGGCCAGTCGGACAACCCGGCCCGTTCATCACGAGCCGAGCCGCGCCGTCCAACGGCCGCAGGGATAGGGTAAGGGCCAAAGGCCACGGGAACCACGGCGACGCAACCGACGGCGACTTCCGTCCGCGCCTTTCCGTTACCTCGTAAACTTCACCTGTTGGCCGTCTGGCGACAGCAGATCTCCGCATGTGGGACACGGTAATCAGCCCGTGCGACACACTACCCATTACATTTCTTTAGTGAGTAAAGGCGATATTCGTCCACTCAGCCCGTAATATCTATTAACACCTTTTTTTAGTCACACAATTAGTTTCAAAGTTCGATGATCACACTGACATGTACCAAAAATCTGGCACTTAAAAAACTATAGTGTAACATTTGTGATACTCTATACTCAAGGCAGACAGCCACAACTTTTGAAATAAGGCACAAGGAGCACAAAAGAACATGGAAATAAGGCACCAGTCATTCCAAATTCGCAGGACACCACAGGCACCAAAACAAATACCCTACCACAACAGAAAAGCACATGAAAATAAATCCACTAACAAAAAGCGTTTCATAAACATACATCTACATTTACATCTACATCTACGTGTTTACTCTGCAATTCACACTTAAGTGCCTGGCAGAGGGTTCATCGAACCATTTTCATACTGCTTCTCTACCATTCCACTCTAGAACGGCGAGTGGGTGTCAACAAAATATTTTCGCATTCGGAAGAGAAAGTTGGTGATTGAAATTTCGTAAATAGATCTCGCCGCAAAGCAAACCGCCTTTGTTTCAATGACTGCCACCCCAACTTGCGTATCATATCAGTGACACTCGCATCCCTATTGAGCGATAACACGAAACGAGCTGCCCTTCTTTGCAATTTTTCGATGTCCTCCGTCAATCCTACCTGGTAAGGATACCACACCGCGCAGCAATATTACAGCAGAGGACGGACAAGTGTAATGCAGGTCGTCTCTTTAGTGGGTTTGTCGCATCTTCTAAGTGTTCTGCCACAAAGCGCTGTTTTTGTTTCGCCTTCCCCACTTTATTATCTATGTGGTCTTTCCAATTTAAGTTGCTCGTAATTGTAATTCCTAGGTATTTAGTCGAATTGACAGCCCTTAGATTTGTGCGATTTATCGTATACACAAAATTTATCGGATTTCTTTTAATACCCATGCGGATGACCTCGCACTTTTCTTTGCCAATTGCCACTTTTCGCACCATTCAGAAATTCTCTTTAGATCATTTTGTAATCGGAAGTGATCATCTGATGAAACGAAATAATTTGGATACACAGTAGCTAGGACATGTTAGCTCCCTTTATAAACACAATCCCACTCAAGTCGGAAAATATAAACACTCAAACACACTCAGAGCAACAGCGGACGCTCCCTCCACTATCAAAAGAAACAGAAGACGAACACATCTCGCAACGGCAATACAAAACGCACGAGATGTCGAGATGCCAGTGGCTTTTGACAATACAAAAACGGGAATATGTTTAGTATTATGTGCTTAAATCTAATACATACGTGTAGAAAAACAGGAAGTATGACATAAACAATGGAAAACTGTCTCTAACGATAAGAATTAATACTGTTTATAGCGTTACGTTAAAACAGGTGAAGTGTTCATGGTCCCAGGAAACAAGATTGCAAGAGAAAAAATCATATAGTTACAGTCAGCACCGAAGGTGTTTTAGAATAAAGCGAAACGCATTTGGTCTTAACAACATTTTCATTACGTTGCAAAAGACGATATTTAATCTACACAACTTGTATATCTGCAACTGCGGAATAAGAGACTGAAAGACAATGAAGACAAGTGTAATTGGTTTTGGCTTATTTAATTTTTTGATCAAATGTTGCAGCCTACTGAAACATAAAACTCGCTAGAAATCACACAATAGATTTTTGCCCGATTTTCACCGCCTTACAATTAGTTAATTTACGCCAATAGGGTATCAAAATTATCCGCGCGTGGTCTAATTTTTGCAAAAGAAGGTTTAGTTGCTTGAAAGTAATCACGATAATTAGGAACAAGTTAATTATTGACTTGAAAAAAAAATGCTCTATGGTTTCTTGTCTGAATTTTCATAGCCAAACGAAGAGTTGTAAATGAACAAATGGGGCACCATACTGACCAGCGTCAAAATGGTTCAAATGGCTCTGAGCACTATGGGACTTAACATCTGAGGTCGTCAGTCCCCTAGAACTTAGAATTACTTAAACCTAACTAACCTAAGGACATCACACACATCCAAGCCAGAGGCAGGATTCGAACCTGCGACCGTAGCTGTCGCGCGGTTCCAGACTGAAGCGCCTAGAACCGCTCTGCCGCTACGGCCGGCGACCAGCGTCAGGTTTACCTTTGCAGATGGGAGTTAATTCGCTTGAAAGTAATCCGGGTGATTAAGAAAAAATTAATTACTTGCTTCGGGTAAGTTTTGTTTCCGAATTTTCATAGCCAAATGAAGAGTAAGAAATGGAGGTTATCGAATTGACCAAAGTTAGCTGTAATTTTCCAGAAAAAGGTTTAACTGCTTGAAAGTAAATAGGATAATCAAGAAAAATTTAATCAGTTTCACGAACAGCTGGTGCTAGCTGTGTAAATGAAGTCTCAAAAAACATCAAATCAAATGATAAATTGAAACTTCTCTGCTTTCTCTTAATCTAGATACTCTCCGTTATTATAGGGTGTCGATCTGAAATTAAATGTATAACATTTTATGCTTTCTCAACAAAACTTGAAAACAAAAAAATTGAAAAGACGGTCATATGTTTTGTGAAATTATTCGAGTAAAAGTAAGAAATAAAAAAGACTAGAGAAACATTTGACAGGCCTTTGAGTGATGCTCGAAATCGCGTACAGAAAGTGAGGTACCAATGCAGAATTTGAAGTTCACCGTTTAATACAGACATTAGTATTTGAAAGAGTACTACAGGATATCTGTCTGGTGTAATTTCACTCATTGTCAGTGGTCTCCTTATGTCATTAACGTATGAGCATCTCAGCTACTGTGCATGATTTCGAGCATCGTCTTCCAAAGAAGCGTCAAATGTTCCTCTAATCTACTTTGTTTCTGAGTTCTGCGCAAATGATTTCACAAAACATTTGACCAGTCTTTCTTTTTCCAGAAACAAACAAGAAAACGGCATGTAACTTACACTATTTGTTGCCCGCAGCTCGTGGTCGTGCGGTAGCGTTCCCACGCCCGGGTTCCCGGGTTCGATTCCCGGCGGGGTTAGGGATTTTCTCTGCCTCGTGATGACTGGGTGTTGTGTGATGTCCTTAGGTTAGTTAGGTTTAAGTAGTTCTAAGTTCTAGGGGACTGATGACCATAGATGTTAAGTCCCATACTGCTCAGAGCCATTTGAACCATTTTTGAACACTATTTGTTCCCTTTTGTGATGGCTCACAAACTGCAGTCACCTTAAATTCCTGCTTCCTTACGCCACTAAGCCTTCTCTAGATTTTTTAATTTTATTTGGCTTGGATTTATTGATCTATACTGCCAACAGCTTGACACAAATATGAAATCAAATGCAGAGAGGAATCACATCATAAATAGTCTGAACAAGGATGTTAAATTATTTTATAACTACTACATAGGTACAATATTTATAGCTAAGGAGTCTTGATATATGAAGTACCTACAAAGCAGAATTTTTTTAAAAAGAAACCAGTAGAGATTGGGAAGCACACAAGAGGAGATTAGTGTTTGTGCAGCCACAGATAACTCCACGTTCTGGCCCAGACGAGTCGGAATCGACCGACAGCCGTGTCATTCTCTTCCAATGGCGTCATTTGGATGCGGTTCGGAGGGTAATGGGCTGAGCACACCGCTCTGCCTGTCATTATGAGCTTTCTTTACTTTGGAGCCGACAACCACTTCTCGATCAAGTAGCTCCTCTGTCGGCCTCACGAGGCTGATTGTTCCAGTCTTCCCACCAAGCACCGAGCGAGGTGGCGTAGTAGTTAGCACACTGGACTCGCATTCGGGAGGACGACGGTTCAATCCCGCGTCCGGCCATCCTGATTTAGGTTTTCCGTGATTTCCCTAAATCGCTCCAGGCAAATGCCGGGATGGTTCCTTTCAAACGGCAAGGCCGACTTCCTTCCCCGTTCTTCCCTGATTCGACGAGACCGATGACCTCGCAGTTTGGTCTCTTCCCACAAAACAATCCCCAACCCAACCCAACCCCACCAAGCAAAAATGCCTGGGAGTGTTGGGAATCGAACCCGGGTCCTCCTGATAACAGTTAGACAAACTAACCACTGAGCAACTGAGGCGGACCAACTAGAGACAGATCACCAAATTTCGTATAAACACGTTACAAAAAAAACGTTCTTTGTATATTTTAGGATCTTCATGACATAATAAAACAAGCTCTTGTTGGAAGGGGCACCTTCAATATCACGAGGATTTGCCGTAGGAGGTTTCACTGTGCTTCGAAGAATCTACAGGAACACAGCAAGTGGTATACGTCTTCTTCTTTCTTCTGACATTCACGGTTAAGATTGTCCTTGATGCCTATCGATGTAAGTGAGAAGGAGTTGAATCATGGTTGATACGCATTCGTTCACAGGTAGTTATTAGCTTCCTGTTCGCCTGGAATTTTCGAAAACAGGGGGTGTTTCTAATTACTGGTTGGATGGCAGCCTCTTTTTGACCTTTGTCAGACTGAAAGGCGCCAAACGTACGCCCGTTCTTGCTCAGTAGTTGCCGCATCAACAACTTGAAAACGGAGGATGGTAGAGTGAAGTTTACTACAGGACCAGAAACAATAACCCCCTTCGCCACGATGTTGTCGTTGTACACCAATCCTTTCTCTCCATTGTCTTAAACATCCATTTTTCTGTTTTAAACTTGAAACTATTATTGTTTCAGAATAACTCTAAGAGAGGTAGTTGTAATGTTTTAGTTGTCTCCCTGAAATAGGGCGGTCAGTATTTGATCGTTGTTTTAAGGGAGATATCCAACATCTGAACATGGTTTTAGCGGAGGTTTGAGGGGGACTTAGTTGCAATAAATTTCAACTGCACAATTACGTCGCATTTTTCTTAGACATGGCGACAATGGAGATGTACAAGTACGCTTTTTACTCTGTTATGTTATACGGTATCATATTTCGGGGTAGCCCCACAAACCGAGAGAAAGTTTTTTAAGTGCTAAAGTTTTTAATAAAACTCAGTATTTTAAAGTACACTATGGTAGGTACGACTGCGAAAAGAAGACTGCGCAAATCGGAACATTTCGTATTGACTGTCCTTTGTTTTCGATTGCTGCCAACTTAAGCAATCTATCAGTAATGGCTCTTGCGATGTGCTGCGAAATGTTGTGTTGTGTGAGTCAGTTGAAAAATAAATAATGTAACGAATGTATTTAAGCACGAACGTCTCTACAATCCGCTTTCGCGAGTCCTTGTTGCTTCCGTGCCTCATATACGCCATAGATGCTGATCGGTACGAGACGAGCACATTCGTGGGTTGGCAGTACTGATTGTGAAACAAGTAAACATTCCTCCTCTCACAACCCCTCTAGAAGCGTAGACCACGTCATTCATTCTCCGCTCCTCGAGTTCCCTTCAACCAAACCGTCTTCTTTCCGTAGAAGCACGAGCAAAAAAGGACAAGCCGATAATAGCATCGATTACTATACGAAACCTTTTCGAGATCTGTCGTTCAGAGAATTTGAACTGTCGACAGTACATCGTGGGTTTAATATTTATAATGTAGTCAATGTTGAAATATAAGAGAGAGACATGCGGCCAATAACAGGATTAAAAAAAGTTCTGTAACACGGAGGATCACGTGAAATAGGGAAGAGTTGGTCATCCTACTCTGAAGGGATCCGTACCAGGTCGGGTTGACGGAGGAGATAGAGAAGATCCAAAGAAGAGCGGCGCGTTTCGTCACTGGGTTATTTGGTAACCGTGATAGCGTTACGGAGATGTTTAATAAACTCAAGTGGCAGACTCTGCAAGAGAGGCGCTCTGCATCGCGGTGTAGCTTGCTCGCCAGGTTTCGAGAGGGTGCGTTTCTGGATGAGGTATCGAATATATTGCTTCCCCCTACTTATACTTCCCGAGGAGATCACGAATGTAAAATTAGAGAGATTAGAGCGCGCACGGAGGCTTTCAGACAGTCGTTCTTCCCGCGAACCATACGCGACTGGAACAGGAAAGGGAGGTAATGACAGTGGCACGTAAAGTGCCCTCCGCCACACACCGTTGGGTGGCTTGCGGAGTATCAACGTAGATGTAGATGTAGAAGACACGTCTGCAGTCTTGGAACACATTGAGATCCCCGTGCCAAAGTACCGTTCACGTTTCCAGACGAACCAAAACAAAATGACTCAGTCCATTGATAAAATGGTGGAGAATAGTGAGATAACTCGCTTTCGGTTGAGCGTCAGAAATAATTCAGCTGCGTCGGGCCAGTCCAGACGGATAAAGAAGTCATTTACATTGGCCAGATACAGATGCAACAGACTTGTTGCTTTACCGAAAGCGAATTACCGCTCGATACTTTATCAATGAGCTGCACGATTTGCTTTTCGCTCCATACTGTAGCGAGGGGGTTTCGTTGTGTTCCAAAATTTCAGACGCGTACCTACAAATAAACAAAGACGGACAATTGCGAGTAGGACCCTCGCTTTAAGGGTTCCGTACAAACTTCTTTATGAACGAGGGCGTCCTGAAAAGTAATGCCTCCTAATTCTGTATGTGAAGACACTTAAAACTTTTTAAATAAATCAAAATGTATTAACTTTCTACAACTTTATTCTTCATATCTAAAAATTTATTCCTCAACATAGTCACCCTGGCGATGAACACTTTTCTCCCAATGAGAGACTAGTGTGTTGATACGTCACTGCAGAATGTTTCGTTTTGTTGACAAAGTCACAGTCTCACCTCTACTTGCAACACTTAATCACTATGAAAGTGAAGTCCCGGAAGGCGTTCTTTAACTTTTGGAAACTGATGAAAATCGTATGGGGTCAAGTCCGGACTGTATGGACGGTTCTCGATGACACTGAACCCAAGGCGTCGATTGTTGCAGACCTCGTGTGTGGTTTGGCATTGTAACGCTGAAGAACAAGGTGCTCCATATTGGACGAACTCTTCAAAGTCGTGCTTTCAGTTTTTTGACGGTCTCACAGTTCCTTGCAAAGTTTATTGTGGTGTGTTTAGGCATGAATTCCAAATGAACCACACCTTTATTATCCCAGGGTCTTGAACATTTTTGGTATCGGCGATCCTGTAACGCCTCACCCTATCGATGCTCTCTTGTTTTTGAGGTTAAAAAGGTGAAATCATCATCCATCACCTATCACAATATTGCTGAGAATCCCATCACCCTTTGGACCAGAACGGAAAAGAAGTTGTTGACAGATGTCCGGTCTCCTCTGTTTCAATTGGCCGCACGATTTCTACGGTTAGAAACTGGAATACAGCACTCTGTTTCTCACGCACCGACATAGTTACATTACACATCGCCATGTTACACGCTGGAATTCGTAGCCTTCTAGCGGCAGAGGGTTTCATCTTGCGTCAGTGAAACAGTGAAGTCGACCGAGTAGTATGCACGACATGTACACCTGAACTGATATTGAAAACAAAATAAAAAATTCCCAGGCATTACTTCTCAGCACGGCCTCGTGTATAGATGGCTCATGTAGATGTTTTATCAGTGAATTTGAAAATTACATATGTTTGAGTGCACTGGCTTAAAAACTTAAATTTTTTACAGTGCCAAGGGATTGAAGACAGTGTTTAACATAAACTTTACCTTTATACCTCTACCCGTCGCTGAGGAACAGGGGTCCTACGAAACGGAGAGGCAGAGAAACAAACGGATAACAAATGGTAAAAAAATATTTTTGTATGAAATAATTACAAATTAGCAATTTTCGAATTTTTTCTCTAGTTGTACTGTGGCATATTTCACTATTCTAGGTCAACGGGAAGTAATCTATAGTTTTCTACGGGTGAGTCTGCGAGTATCAAAATATATGGCATAAATTCTCGTATCTTTTGACTATATTGACTTAGAAACGTGATTCTTTGCATTATTACTTCCCATGTAAGTATGAACAGGTTCAACGAACTTATCTATTGTGTGAATTTGCTGACTTAGCCGTAAGACGACAATTCACTATTTCAAAACAGGGCCTCTTTATGTTCCGGCGTAACGATAAGCCGCGGCACGAAGATGGACGCAAGAGTAGAGAAGGCTGTGAGACGACTTCAGTCAATAGCCCGCTGACAAGGACAGCACCACGACAAGAGTGGCCTCTAGCCGAAGAGAATATAAGCGCCGCTCCTGCCAGCCTAGGCCGGGCAGAAATAGACCGGCACTAGCAGAGACGACTAGAAAAGCAGTGATATTAACGATAGCAGTGACTTATGAGCGAGTGTGAATAACTTGCATGGAGACTGTCTATGGCGAAGGACATTGATTATTTGCATGTCGCTTGCGACACCTTTGTAAACCAAAGTATTGTCTACTTTATTGTAATAAACACCATTAATTTGCTTGAATTGTTGTATAGTTATCCGAGAAAGCAGCATCCTTTAGGCACCCTATAAAAGACGAGTGGGCAGGAACCGACACACTAAACATGTATTTTACTACAAGTAATCTTAAGAGAACACACATGAAGCTATTGTATTACTTTCAAACAAACGCATACCTGGAGCTTCACTAAAGATAGCACCAATTATCCATTCGCCCCCCAATCGCTTTTACTTGTATTGCAAATGCAGTGTGGGCATTGGCTTACGCGCTAAACCTTATGAGCACAAAGTACTGAACTAGACATGAAGTCGCTTCTTTTAAGAGATCCTCACTTTAGCTTGCCAAACGCGTGCTTAGTTATACCACTAGTACTCTCAGCTCCTCATTTCAAACCTTCGATGCATTCCTGTCCTGCTGATAGCGTCAGTGAACTTCGGGAATGCATTATGAATAATTGTGAACTCATTCAGAACACGCTTGGAAACGTGTACATTCCCTAGAAGACGTGCTGAAGACTGCCTTCACATGAATGGTGACCATGTGGAGCACTTATTGCAATCAAGTGCATATCTGCAGTTTGGATCTCGGGGACTCTGCGATAAAATGCTCATGTACTTAGTAGTAATGTGCCATATCGGGTGTCCGGAACTATATTCATTAGGATTATTTGCTTGTTTCATTGCCCTCTCTTGACTCTTCTTGTTTGTACCATAATGGTGAAGCACCCTGTTTGGCTACGTAAGTTCTTCGCAAAGCATTGTACGATAAGACGCACAATCGCAGCTGCTATTAAGAAATGCTTTTACTTCCACTACCGCTTACGTTGATTAGCGGTCTCAGTTGACAGGCACCTTGCATCTTGCGGAGTGCTTTAGCACACAAGAAACCAGTCTCGTAGCATGTACTTTTACTCAAAGCACTCCGCATGTGCTTGTATACCAAGCTATAAAACTGTTTCGGGGAATGTCAAAGCACTCCGCAAGGCCTACGTGTCTAACAACTGAAAACTCAGCTTTCCCTTTTCCTGCAAACTATGGACGAAGGGCAATAGGCAAATTCCACATTCCTCGATTTCCGTAAAGCGTTTGAAACGGTGCCCAACTGCAAACTGTTAACGAAGGTCTGAGCATGCAGAATATATCAATGACTCGAAGACTTCTTAAATAAAAGGACACAGTACGCCGTCCTGGCGGCAAGTGTTCATCAGAGAAAGGGTATCATAAAGAGTGCCCCAGTGAAGTATGACAGGACTGCTATTTTTCTCTATATAGAGCGTCGTAGGAGGAACGGTCAGTATTCAGTGATATGTCAGGAAAACGTCTAGTAAATATGAGCTCTAAAACGCATACCTTAAGAGCTATGAGCACTTTTTGATCTTCGACACTGCAAGCAGTTCAGAGGTGTGCTGCAAGGTTTGTTGCCAATAGGTTCGATTAACACACGAGTACTACGGAAATGTTCAGTGAATTCAAATGAGAATTCCTACAGGGCAGGTGCTTTTTGTGAAACGCTGTTGAGATGTTTTTTAAGAACGGGCATTTTCGTCTGACAGCAGAACGGTTCTACTCCAGCCAATGTACATTTACCGTATGGACCGCGAAGACAAGACAAGAGAGATTAGGGCGTATAGATATCAGGTTTTTCGACATTTAACAGGAAAGAGAATGACCAATCGTTGTACAATGTACCCTCCACCATGCACCGTATAGTGTCTTGCGGAGTATGTATGTTGATGTAGATCTGGCAGATCGCATTTAAACAGCGAAACAAGTGTACTTTATGACACCGCATGGTTTTGAAGATTCAAATGCGAACAGCCGGGAGATGATTGACGCTCGAAACAAGTAGGTGTGTATCAACAATTCATTATTGTGTCTTATATGCTGAAAAACATAACGACTGGTTTTACCAACACCACCTCTGTTCAAAAGCATGGAGAATATTACAAAAAGAAAGTTCTTGTAATATTTATTGACGGCAAGGGAACATCTTATCGACAGCGCGTTCCTCAAAGGATAGAGAATCAGTCCAGCGCTATTCCCCGTATTAAAGTCTCTCCTCAGCGGGTGTATATAAGCCCAATTTTATAGACTGAAGAGACAAAAAAAGAAAGGAAATTTAACAACCCGGCAATAACGGCATCATCAGATGTCGGACACGCGCACCAGATGAACTGTGATGAGGAAGCCAATACGTCGCGTCTTTTTTGCTTTGCGTGATTTTGGAAAATCGTGGAAGGCTTGAATGTGTTCTCATAATGGAGTTTGAAAGTGGTCAAGACGTATAGCAGAAAAAAAGATGTTAAGGATCCGCAGAGTGATGGAGAACACTCTGTGTTGTGGCGCAGACATCATAGAGAGCTATATGTAGTAATCTTAGTGGTCAGTACTTACACGTAAGTTACAAAACCAAAGTTATAAGCTGTTGCGTAAACGATTTCCACAGAGCACGTCGCTGAATGCAAGGTAGCCGCACGCCAGTCGAGACGGGACGTCGCCTGAATCTGTAGGCAACCGGGGGCAACAGCCGGGTGTACCTAACAGCTCAGTTGCATACGAGAGCGCAAGTCTGACATCCATATACTCCGCTGTGACATAGTAATGTGATGTGTGTCAGATAGAATTCAACTGCTGTTGTGGACTTGTCTGATCCAGCTCTCCAAGTTAGTCAATCCTGTACAAGTATCTTCCTCTTTGCATTACTACAAAGTCTATGGATTTGTCTGCTTATCGTAGTGAAGTCTCGGCCTGCCTTTACAGTTGTGCTCTCCCCCTGCCTATCCGCTCCCGACAAGTACAGTTACTTCCATTCCCAAACTGATAATTCGTTGATACATCAGGACGTATCCTACCAACTGGTCCCTGCTCTTACAAGAGAAGCATCAGACCAATCAATCACGGATTCTGATGAGTCGTAAACATGTTGTAGAGAGACCTGCCCTGAGTACCTTGCTAGTTCTTTTTTTTTTTTTTTTTTTTTTAAATCGATGCTGAAGTTTTATGCGTACCACTTATACTCGTAAAGCCAGTCACGTTCGATCAAGCGGGGGTGTTGCAGCGGCTAAGGTTTATAGTTACCATGCTGACGGTGCTAGTTCAGTATCTATCCAAGTATCCTTTTTTTCTTTCATTGTATAGAATGTCATTAAATAGTATATCATCCAAAATTATTCATTAATAAATCAATCATTACATCAAACTACCCGTTTGTAGCTTGTACCTAAAATTCAAAATATTTGGACAACTTTTGCTTCCTGCGTTTCCTAGAAGTGACCACGCCTCTTGTTGTCCCTTCACCCTCACAGACCTTACGGAATCCCAAGGCTCTGTAAACCACCAGCTGCCTTTTATCACCGGCATCAGTTGTTCGCAACGCGTTCTCAGTGTTTTGTATGTCAAATGGATACACTGAAATTGAAGAAGCAAGTATTCATACAGAAAGGCAGAGGCAGCCAAAAGAAGATGTATCAGAAATGAAGCAGTGTGATGAGCAATGTAAGAGCGTACCCATTAATGCCAACAGATACAGCGAAACCTTGCTTCACAATTTGAACGTTCTTACACATACACATCCGAGCACGATTTCTGCTGATTCCATTGAAATTGTCCTCGTCATTGCCTATAGTTTCACGGGATTTTTGAAAAGCTAAGTACCATTCTTAGAATGAAGAATTAGTCTTTATGAGTCACATTTTTTTGTATTCCACGTTTTTTCAATTTATTTATTCTCTCAAAAATCTTTCCAGGCTGTGGGATACATCATTCGTTTGTACACATTGTGCATGAATGTGCTGTTACTGTTCTGGTGTTCAGTCCAAAGACTCATGTGGTCTACATCTACATTTATATACACACCTGTGATGCGTGATGGAGGGTACCCTACCCCACTAATAGTCGTTTCTTTTCCTGTTCCATTCGCAGACAGTGAGAGAAAAATTACTGTCTATACGTCTCCGTATGAGCCCTAATTTCCCGTGTTTTATCCACATGGTCCCTACTACAATCTTTACATGCTCATCCCATTTCATATTGCTTTGCAACGTTACTCCTAGGTATTTAATGGATGTGACTGAGTCAAGCAGCACACCACTAATGCTGTAGTAGAACGCAATGTTTTTTTCCTGTTCTTCTACATTAACCTACATTGTTCTACACTTAGAGATAGCTGCCATTCATCACACCAACTGAAAATGTTCTCTAAGTCATCTTGTATCATCCCGCATCACTCACTTCGACACTTACCGTACACCACAGTATCATCAGCAAACAACAGCAGATTGCTGTTCACCCTGCCCGCCAGATCATTTATGTACATTGAAAATAATAGCAGTCCTTTTACACTTCCCTGGGGCACTCCTGACGATATCCTTGTCTCTGATGAACACTCGCCACTGAGAACAACATACTGGGTTCTATTACTTAAGAAGTCTTCGAGCCACTTCACATACCTGAGAACATATTCCGTATGTTCCTACCTTTGTGAACAGTCTGTAGCAGGATACGGTGTCAGACGCTTTCTGGAAATCTAGAAATATGGAACCTGCCTGTTGCCCTTCATCCATAACTCGCAGTATATCATGTGAGAAAAGGGCAAGCGGAGTTTCACACTAGTGGTGCTTTCTAAAACCGTTTTGATTCGTGGATATAAGCTTTTCAGTCTCTAGAAAATATATTAATGGATGGAAGACCCGCTTAACGATTTTACATAGAACTAGAATTTTCTCTAGTTCTCGAATGTTCAAATGTGTGCGATTCTAAGAGGCTAAAGTGCAGAGGTCATCGGTCCCTAGACTTACACACTACTTAATTTAAACTAACTTCTGATAAAAACAACACACACACCCTTGCCCGAGGGAGGACTCGAACCTCGGGCGGGAGGGGCCACGCAATCCGTGACATGGCGCCTCAAACCGCGTGGCCACTCCGCGCAGCTCGAGTTCTCGGCCTGATCTTTTGCTGAGGTATGACGATGGTAGTTGTACATTTCGGGAGTAGATATTTTTAACTGACGCAAGAATCTCTACTTATCGTCATATGCGCATTCTCTTTTGAACCGAAAGTGCAACAGCCTCTGCTTTCTCAGTATTTTCCGAATTTCGTTGCTAAACCGCAGTGGGTCTTTTCTATCACTAATCCACTTACTAGACACATACTTGTCCAGAGCACGATTTACAGTCTGTGTAAACTTTGCCCGTAATTCAAATGGCTCTAAGTACTATGGGACTTAACATCTGAGGTCATCAATCCTCTAGACTTAGAACTAAGGACATCACACACATCCATGCCCGATGCAGGTTTCGAACCTGCGACCGTAGCAGCAGCGCGGTTCCGGACTGAAGCGCCTAGAACCGCTTGGCCACAGTGTCCGGCTTGCCCATAATTGCTCTACGGCCATGATACTGGAATTCGTTACCTAGGTGAGATGCTAACAAATGCTTATCTGCTCTCCCTAGCAGAAACACTCTCCTAGCCTTATTAACTGATCTTTTGTAATCATAGTCGTTATGATGACATCATCACTAATCCCTGCCTATTTACTGACACCATCAATAAGATCCGATCTGCCTGTAGCTACATGGTCTAAGATATTTCCGTTGTGTGTGTGCAGCGAAAATGGCTGCTCAAGACAGTTTTCGGAAAACGTGTTCAAAACTACTTTGCAAGAATGTCAATCTGTACCCCCGACAATGAATCCATAGATGTCCCAGTCTATAATCGGTAGATAAAATCGCAAGGTACTAGTATTGCGTGATCTGACCACGCTACTGACCGTAGGCATTCTTTGAGTAAATCTAGAACTATAATAGCAGACCCGTATGGCCGGTAAAAACATCTAACAATGAAATTGGTTTCACCTAGCCCTGTTAAATGCGACCAGGTAACTTCACTATCACACTCCATTTCAGTCTTAACAGAGCCAGTATTTTTGTTAACTGCAATGAACACCCCCCCCCCCCCCTCCCCATCCTATGGTGTCTAAACTGTCCTTCAGATAAACGTTCCACGGCTCGCTAAATACCTCAGAGCATTTTGCTTCGGGTTTTAGCCAGCTCTCGGTCCGAAGAATAATTTGAGCGCGAGAACTTTCCTGGAGGACAGTAAGTTCGGGAACGTCGTTACGAACACTTCGAGAATTTATTGTTAAAATTTTGACAGTCGAAGTGTCTTCACTCTGAACGCAGTCCATTTTGCCTATCTGCGTATCGACGGGCGAGTGTTCATCAGATACCTCAACCTACCGCCTAGCCTACAAAAACAACCATGTGAACTCTATAAATACTCTGCTACCCGTGTAGCTGCTTTCTCTGTGTAGTGCATCCCTGACCTATCACGGGGAGTCCTGCAATTTTCCAACCGATAACGCAGGTCTGGGAAATCTGCACCCAAGTCCGTCACAGAGTCGGTTGAGACCCTCCAGTCAGCTCCAAACCAAAGGACCCCGATCAACTCTGGTAACAAGGCCGCAAATTGCAAGATCTGCTTGCATCCCGCGCTCGAAGCTAGCAGCCTTCACCACCTTCGCCAGCCACCCATATCAACTAAGAATGACTTCAGATGACTGCACCCTGCACACTCGATGGCCACAGGCAAGGCCGCCTCATCTCGGATGAGGCCCCCGGCAGACAAATCAAGTGCACATTGGCTTTTTTCCGGCACTGAACGCTGTCTTCCAGAGAGGCTCCATACAGTACCTAACGCTGGACCTCCCGACTGCTATAGTCCGATCCACGAACGAGGGCGGTTCGCGCAGGCCGAAACAAGGACAAGGATTTCATTGTTGGCGGTTCCAAGTGACAGTTGCGGTACGGACATACACGTGCTTTGTGACTGACGAAAGAGTGTATCCCGCAAATTATGACTCTCGATCGCATGTGTAAAATTTGTCGTTTACCACAACCATCAGCCATGACAACTCGCAACAAATGGAATAAAAATTCACCAAATAACTGGCTACGATCACGTTAAATGGTTGCACTGCGTACAATATTCACAGCAGAGCGCTCAGAATATTGCTTATCGATCAATGGCTGTCGGACAACGCGTGACGTAAGTGGGCAGAACAAGCCTAAAGTCGACCGCCATCGTTCGTGACTCCAACTATAGGAAGCTCCTGCCGACGTGTGCCTGCTCGGACACTGCTGAAGAAACTCACAGGATTCTCAGGCGAGATGAGACTCCCAGTCTCCACATTGCCCCTCGGCCTCGAATGCGTTACCACCCGCCACACCCAGTTCTGAGGGCGGTTCCACCGCGTCGGGTACACTTCTAGGACGTACCTCAGCAGAGCCCTTTGGGCGAAACAAGCGACACCCGAGAGGCCCCATGCGACGCGTCAAATTCTCGATCACCGGTACACTCCGAGACCGCAGCCTAAAGGCGGCAGATCGAAACTAAAACCAGATTCAGTTGTTACTGAACTGCGGCCAGCTCCTCCTGCGTCTGCAGACAGCACGCACACATCCTACACATCTTAGCAAGACTAACCGAAGAAGTAAACTATAAAAGCAAGCAGAAATCTAGATATGCAACTTGCCACACTCCTGATTTGTGACCAATGGACGCTGTAACATTAACGAGCCGTGTAGCTAACTGTTCAGAAGAGACAGACTGCCTGAATTTATACTTAAAGAACTCCAGGTTAATCATCTTAAATATAAAATAAGAAAAGTATATACTTATAAGAAAACGCAGGAAAAGTTACATACGTGGTTGCTGACCTGGAGTGGCTAACTAAGC
The DNA here is from genome assembly GCF_021461395.2 of Schistocerca americana. Lineage (NCBI taxonomy): Eukaryota > Metazoa > Arthropoda > Insecta > Orthoptera > Acrididae > Schistocerca > Schistocerca americana. Next base: position 192,582,749 of record NC_060126.1, read on the forward strand.
TGAACCGGCGGTCACTTGTCTTCGAAACAAACAAATGAACAACTACTGCGGAACTGATTTCCCGACTATGCAACTTTTTACGCTAGTCTGTACTGTGCAAACCTCTTCATCTCAGCATAACTACCGCAACCTACTGCATCTGAACCTACCATTGCTTTTCACAATATATATAAAAGACCTAGTAGATAGTGTCGGAAGTTCCATGCGGCTTTTCGCGGATGATGCTGAAGTATACAGAGAAGTTGCAGCATTAGAAAATTTCAGCGAAATGCAGGAAGATCTGCAGTGGATAGGCACTTGGTGCAGGGAGTGACAACTGACCCTTAACATAGACAAATGTAATGTGTTGCTAATACATAGGAAGAAGGATCCTTTATTGTATGATTATATGATAGTGGAACAAACACTGATAGCAGTTACTTCTGTAAAATATCTGGGAGTATGCGTACGGAACGATTTGAAGTGAAATGATCATATAAAATTAATTGTTGGTAAGGCGGGTGCCAGGTTGAGATTCATTGGGAGAGTCCTTAGAAAATGTAGTCCATCAACAAAGGAGGTGGCTTACAAAACACTCGTTCGACCTATACTTGAGTATTGCTCATCAGTGTGGGATCCGTACCAGGTCGGATTGACAGAGGAGATGGAGAAGATCCAAAGAAGAGCGGCGCGTTTCGTCACAGGGTTATTTGGTAAGCGTGATAGCGTTACGGAGATGTTTAGCAAACTCAAGTGGCAGACTGCAAGAGAGACGCTCTGCATCGCGTTGTAGCTTGCTGTCCAGGTTTCGAGAGGGTGCGTTTCTGGATGAGGTATCGAATATTATACTTCCCCCTACTTATACCTCCCGAAGAGATCACAAATGTAAAATTAGAGAGATTCGAGCGCGCACGGAGGCTTTCCAGCAGTCGTTCTTCCTGCGAACCATACGCGACTGGAACAGGAAAGGGAGGTAATGACAGTGGCACGTAAAGTGCCCTCCACCACACACCGTTGGGTGGCTTACGGAGTATAAATGTAGATGTATAAATGTAGATGTAGATGTACTTGCTGCAATCGAGACTTGATCTATGTCTCTAAAATTATCCCTCCGCCCTGCCATACCTCACATTCTTCCCTACATTACCAAAGTGACGACTGCTTCACGCTCCAGGATGTGTCCTGTCAACATATCATTGCTTTTAGTCAAGTTTCCTGATTTCGTTCAGTTACTAGTAATTATTTATTCGATCTACCCATCTAGTCTTCAACAGTCCTCTGTAACACCACATTCCAAGAGCTTATATTTTCTGCTTGCTTCAACAGCTTATCGTCCACATTTCGCTTTCTCACAAAGCTACCCTCTGGACAAATGCCTCGATAAAAGACTTTGTAACGTTTAAATTTGTATTCGATAGTAAAAATTTCGCTTTTACAGAAACACTTTTCTTGGTATTTCTAGTTTGCATTGTATAACTTCTCTATCTTAGCACCGAGCGAGGTGGCGCAGTGGTTAGCACACTGGACTCGCATTCGGGAGGACGACGGTTCAATCCCGTCTCCAGCCATCCTGATTTAGGTTTTCCGTGATTTCCCTAAATCGTTCAGGCAAATGCCGGGATGGTTCCTTTGAAAGGGCACGGTCGATTTCCTTCCCACTCCTTCCCTAACCCGAGCTAGCGCTCCGTCTCTAATGACCTCATTGTCGACGGGACGTTAAACACTAACCACCACCATATATCTTAGCCATCATCAGTTCTTTTGCTGGCAAACTAACAAACCTCATACATCACTTTTTCTTACTTTTAAGAGTGTTATATGGTTGCTACTCCTGTAGTTTCTGCTGATAACTTTTTTGACTTTTTCTTCAGTAAGAAAATGAAAACGCATTAAAATCAAGCCAGAAATCATTCCATGCCACCTGGGGAAGAATGCCAGTGATTCAAAATGTAACCACGAAGGGGCAGTCAAATGATGTTGTCAACGATGGACGGTGGCTGATGACGTCGTTAAGGACAACCGACTGTCAGTAGCACGGCAGTAACTGATTCCAGCGCCTTGACACAACCGACAACGGGGTGTTCGCATGTGCAACTGCAATAGGAAGCGAACAGTACGTCAGTTTAGTTGCGTATGCCAAAGTGGCCTACGTAAGCGGGTGAGTGATTACTGTACCCCACAGAATCAGTTCCCACTGACATTAAAACTGTTGACAGTTCTCATGTTCATTGCTTTGATACCTTTATATTTCCTGAGGTCATTACACCAGATCGTCTGTTGGAGATACGGGGGACGCGGTCCCTTTTACCGTTGGTCGCTTGCTCACGATATGGCCGCGAAACAAAAATCGGGAGAGTCGCGCCGCGCTCCCTTCCTTTGAGAGGTGAAACACAAAGTGCGTGTGCGTGATTAATTTCACCCGCAGACCGGGGTGTCGCCCCCCGGACTGCTTTTTTAGGCGCCCGGAAGCGCCGGGATCCGGTCTGCGCCTGGACAGTGGGGCATGCACAGGTAGTACCGGGTCAGCGCTAATCCAGACCCAGTGTCCGGCAAACCTGTTTCCCAGGCCCACCCCGCGAGCCAGCCTGTATAAACACAGAGGCCGGACAGCGGCCTTTGTGTTCAAACACTGCGAGCTGGCCGGCGTAATTTGGCGCAGCTGGTCCCAGACGACTACCCCTTCCGCCTTCCCCCACCCCACCACCGTTTCCCTACCGCGGACTCTTTGATGCGGTGTCACGCGCGTCAGGTTGGGCCGCATCTAACCAACCTCACCTGACCTCACCTCCGAGCTCGCGCCAGCTCACGCACTCGCATTCGCACACGCAGTCGCGGACACTGAGGTGCTTTCTGAGACTGCCTGCCTGTGTCTGCCTCTCTGCCTGTGCGACTGTGTACTGGAGACCTGGGGATCGCCCGTCCGAAGCCGTCCGCCGCCCTCGCTACCTGCCAAAGGTATGACCACTTGCGAGCCAAAGACACGTGCTGTGTACTTCCATAAATGCTCCATTACATTTCGGGTTTGGAGCCACACAAATTCAGCGTCTTTTTCTAATATTTCGGCTGTATATCGTTCAGCCTTCTTCAGAGTGAGCCGAAAGACAGACGCTCCAGCAATCGCCCCGTTATCTTAAACTCGAGGACCTCGCCACTACACATGCGGCCGCAGATACAAAGGCGTCAATGTCGATGATCGGCGGGAAAGAAGTACAATGAGCATTAATTATATGTGTGGCGGTCGATCCACTTTGGATATCGATGTATCACTCTGAGCTGCACTGTCACGACGTCTTTGTAAGTTTATTACAGCAAGTGCCGGATTGCATGACTTATTCAAGCTGTAGCCGCCAACACTGTTAATTAAGTTTCCTTTAATTTACGTCTATGGTCACAAACTTTTTGTTAACAGATTACCGGTTTCGGTCTATAATGACCATCATCAGATATGTTTTATAAAAACAAAGTCCTAATGTACTGCAGTCATAGTGGCTCTTCAAATGTTAAGTGCAAAATCAGCACCAGCATCGTGAAATATATATAAATAACATCATAAGCACGAGTCGTGTTGTCAATAGCACTCGTCAAACATTAAACGCAAAATCAGCACCAGCACCGTCAAATGCATGAGTCATGTTGTTAGTAGCACTGAGAACATGACTCGTGCATATGATGTTATTTATATATATTTGACGACGCTGGTGCTGATTTTGCATTTAACATTTGACGATGCCACTATAGCTGGAATACATTAGGAATTTGTTTTTACAAAACAGATCTGATGATAGTCATTATAGACCGAAACCGGTAATCTGTTAACATAAAGTTAGTGACCGTAGACGTAAATTAAAGATAACTTGCTGTATATACGGGTCACCGTTTTATTCGCGACAATGTCGCAGCCTTTGAAACTGTTAATTAAATTCGTCGCCAAACTAATTTCAATTCCTTCTTTTACTACTATTCCCATAAAAAAAATGTATGGAACACCGCAGGTACACTCGCCTCTTACTGCCAAATAAATCGGCTGTTGCAGAACAGTGTATTAATACTGGTCACCACTCTATGTTGTACGAAAACGTCGAAATTTTAGCGCCTGCATCATCCTTCTGGGACCCGGTGGTGAAACAGGCATTTGAAATTCGCTTGGTGATGAATTCAATTAATATAGTGGCTTCAGCTTGGGTAACTCATGGAATATGGCGCTTTCTGTAGCAAACTTAGAGATACGTCGCCACAGTGCAGCTGAGAGTGATATCTCGATGCTCCAGTTCGGATCGACTGTGCAGCCACAGATATAATTTATGCGCGTTGGCCTTCTTTGCCGCCGATCAACGTCTCTGGCGCCTGTGCATCTGGCCGGTATTACACTGTCAAATTTCTTTGTCAAATATCTTTGTCCAATATCTTTGTCAAAGATATTTGATGGTATAATAGAGAACTTTGTCAAATGTCGTCCAATATTTTATCAAATCTATGGCCTCGCTGTAGATTTGATCAAAGAAGTCGCTTGTCTTCTGTTCACTGCAATGTGACATGTTACCACATGGAGCGCTAGCATCGCTGCATTCTGTCGTCTGTAGTGTTTTTATAAACATTGCCGGTAAATACAATTGGTGTGTGCCAACAACTAAAAAATTAATAGAGATGTATGAAGCTGATGAGGCGCTTTACAACGTGAGGCACGCTGAATACAAAAATAGATTACGAAGATTGGAGACCTGACGTAACCTAACCTAACCCAGCCCAACCCTCTCCTGTAGCAAGGAATCAGAGTGTTACAGTGAGCCTGTTTTTTGCAGATATAGCAGTTCTTAGGTCAACATTGTGCTTTGTGATATGGGATACACTTCATTGAGCACATACAGAAATGTATGCTCATCCATTCTTAAGTAATTGGTGTACGACTTGACGTCCTCCACTATAAGCTCACGTAACAAGTTTTGTTGAATGCTTTTATCGTGTCGTCGTAAAACCCACAGCTTCACTCAGGCGTGTTTACTTCTTTTCCCTTCCCCCGCTTCTCTTCCACATGTGCACACAGTGCAATTGTGGTACATGCAACTGCTGCGGTTAATAACAAGTTGTTGTTGTCTGCCATCTTGAACTTTGACGAAAAATATGATGACAGTGTAATACCCCTTCTAGCGCTACGTCAAAGATCTTTGTCAAATATATTTGACGGAATATTTGATCACATCTTTGATCAAATCTTTGACAAAGAAATTTGATAGTGTAATACCGGCCTCTGTGACAGCATGCGCAGTGGAGCGGTCCGCGAGGTTAATAGGACGGATCGAGCGCTGGAGTGTGTCTATTCGCCGACTCTGAAAATGGCTGAACGACGTACGGCCGAAATAGAAGAAGAGCTGAATTTATGCAGCTGCACACCCAAAACTTAATGGAGCAGTCATTACGTCGCGAAAACATGAAGGTGCACTTCCTTGACTACTCACTTCCTCTACCAAGGGTGAGTCGTCTTATTTTGCTTGTAAAGTCGCAGTATTTTTCCTTTTTTTCTTCCATCTGAGATGAGTCTCTGACATAAGGCACCTCCATTTATTGTAGCGCCTACTCGTAACTGACCAACCGTGTCTGACACTAAAAAATAATTTTCGGTAAAATGATAACAGGACGCCGGACACTCATTACCGAGTTTTCTAGCGCTGACACCTACATGGTCACCTTGCAAACCATTGTCAAGTGCGGGGCAGAATGCACTTCCGATTGTACCACGTGTTTTGTATTCTTTCCGTACGATTCTCGTAGGACGCACCGAAAAATGACTGCTTAAGCCGGTGCACTAGGATAGGAATTTTTTACCCTAATTTTTATTGGCTTAAAACGTTCCTTAGAGAGTCTATTTTTAAGATTCATTTATCTAAAGTATGCCACAAATGTCAAAATATCTTAAAACTGCGATTGGTGTCTGGCGCATCCGAGAGCTCAAATGCAACCAACGTAATACTACTATCCATACCGACAGAATGGGGGTCCTTTTATCTTCGGATAGTATTACAGAGAGCATTAGTACCTACTAAAATATGATTCTCAGCAAAATTCCTCTTGGTAACGTAATTCGTTTTTGGTAAACAGTTTGAAAACACGTGCTTGCCTCGCGTTTGCTTAACTTCATTTCTCTTGCTTTTTTTTATATACGAAGGAAAACGAGAGTGCTGGAAAATGACAAAAACACCTATTTATACGAATACAAGAGATTCGAAAAGTAATCCCAGCCGTGCAATAAACTCTTCGACTGGTAAGCGCCAAGCGGCAGCCAGTGAATCGATGTATTTGCGTAAAAGTGAGAGTGTATCGACATCGTAGAAAAAAGGCTAACTGTACGCTGTTGGCATTGCTGATTAAAGCTTCGTTCAGTTCCAATATTAAAAAAACACAAGCTGAAACTTTCAACGCTTGTTTTCTAAAAACAACATCTGTAAGCTGGTTGAATCTATAACTCACGAAATATATATGCAATTAGATTATACCTCTTCGTAATTTGTGAGTCGGCGCTTTTTCTACTGTAGTACCTAGGATTTTTGAGACATATTTTAATTTCGGTTTTTGGTGTACGTTTCCATAACGTCTTTTTCGTTGAAAAAGTTGACTTTTATTTCAGAGTGCCGCCATTTTATTAAAAACAGTTTTTTTTAATATCCCTACGTACTACTTCAGACTATATCAGCAATTTCCAAGCACTGAAATTTTGTTCTAGGTTGAAAATTGTGGTGTTCAGAGCTTCCGCCAACCGCCCTCGCACTTCTCAAAGGCATTTCGTCAATATCACTTTTTCCGTCTGCCCTAACGTTGGATAAGGTCGACAGTGATGTGTACATTTCGATGTACTCTAATTTGAGTGATCTTTCTTCTTGTTTTGAACTCATTTTAGTAGATAGGGGGAAGCAGCCTTGAGAACGTGACTGACAGGGATATTGTCAATATTGCCCACAGATGACACAATATTTCTCAATTAGCGCAATATATTTCAAAAATTTGTCATCAGTTCAATATTATAATGCAACCTCCCAACCAAACACACACACGCTCAGTATTACTGGACAACAGGAAATACTGATCCATCGTACTGACAATTTTGGGGCTGCCCTAAAACAGAAAGTTCATTTGATGAAAAGGGGCAGCCGAATGCGAACTATGGTTCTGGAATTTGAATAAAGGCTTCGATGACTCATCAGAAGATCAGAAAGCCTTGCAAAATGATTTGGACAAAAATCTGCATCATGCAAATGTTGCAATTGGCCCTGAACAATAAAAAGACTGAGGTCCTCCACATACCTACTTAAAAATTCCGTTAGATTTCGGTTACCCGATAAATAACACAAATTTAATCTGACGTTAACCGTAGTAAATTATAAACAAATTTAAAGTTTGTCGATTCTAGTGCTATACCACCTAAAATGGAACATGTAACGTAAAGAGAACGAATGAGATAATCTGCAATTCTCAAATTAGATACACGGCAGTACACAAATGAGTATGAATGCAGAGGAGCACATGGATAGACTACAGCAGCGTGTTTCGTTATAGGTTCATTTAATAAGCGCGATAGCGTCATGGAGGTGCTTGGCCAACTCCAGTGGCAGACATGCGAGAGAGGCGTTTTGCATCGGGGATGTAATGGAAAATGTAAACATTTATTTAAAAAATCATTACAGTCATATTTATTAATGTACAAATCTAAAATTTTCCACGTGTAGAGCAAAAGAGCTGTGTTTTAACGGAAAAATATAATAAAATATACAGGATTAATATTTTGCCAGAAATCTGAATTTTTAATTTTTTATTGTCGTTTTTATAAAAAACCATAACTCAATTTCTAATCATGCAATTAATCTGAAAATTTTATTATAGAGTTCTGAGAATGTTGTAAGACCATTGAAGTACGGTTATTAATTTATGGTACAAATTGTGTCATTAATAGAGTTTTTAATTTGCACATCCAAAATTAACTTTTTGTCTACATACATTCATCTAAAAATCCGAATGTAATTGCAGGATCTCGTATCTTTTAGTTCCAGGGAGACAGGAACACGTTGCGAACAGTTCCTAAAAATTTTATAGCATTAACGCATGTAATTTTTGAAAAAAAAGACTTCTAATAACATAAAACATGTAAAACAGAGAAAATTAGGTTCAAAGATTTTCTTCTTATACTTCTACATGTAATAAGCTTACCTCAATTTTAAAATCCTCCATACTGATATTCCTCATCCTTCAGATTTCCCTTCTCTCCTCTCCGAATCCGCCTCGCCTGTATGTGCAGGTAAGATACTGATCTATTAGATTCTTGACCCTGCTCTCGTCGATGGTGTAAAATGCTTTAGTTGTAAACACACCAGGATCTACATCAACTGTCTTCAGCACTTCAATTCTGCCATTATTTCCGTTATTGTAGCATAAAACTGCATCATAAACACCTATTTTGAGTACTTCAAGTCCACAGAATGTCCTTTTTGAGCATCCAATCCAAATTAAATTATTGAGGCTTTCATTTTCATTTTGTGTCTTTCCGTCAAAACACTTCCTCAATAAATCAGGCTTCGTAAGAAACTTTAACGCGGGCTTAATTGCATTCATAACAGGTTCTGGTAATGAGTGTTTATGTGAATACCTCTCATTTCTGTTGTTGAACTTGCACCAATCGTCTTTCGGACACAGATTGTGCATTGGTGTTTGTTCAGTGGATTGTTTGTGGAAAAAAATTGTCCACAGAGCACGCCTCATTGCCTCTAAATTATGTGTGTTTTTCTTGATAGCTCTTGCATAAAATAACTGAACAGAATCAATTTCTTTCAGAGTAAGCCTGCCTTTCCCTCCTAGTGGTTTGCCATCTTCAAGTACTTCCCCTTTCTAATCTTTCAGCAAGCGACGAAGCCTACCACCAAGCCTCTTTTGGATGTGGCCAACATATTCCAACTTTTCTATTGTTTTATTGAACGGATTTTTATGTTACAGCTTTAAAGAAGTGGAGCCCCCGTCACCAAGGTATTTAGTATATCCAACGTCAGACTGGTCCGCAGACCTGAAGAACATCCTCACAACTGTAGCAGCCGCCATGCCCCCACTTGAGCCATTATAATTTTTAGATCATGCTACTGCATGCTTTTCTTGCCACAGTTTCTCATTGTCTTCATTGTTAGACATTTTCCTTGTTGCACACTGGTGGTAGTATTTAGTCATAATTTCTACGTCTAAAACTTTACCTGAATCAATACCTTTAACAGATGCAACTCTATACAGAGATGTGTGACCCCTTTCCATCGAGGTACCATCTACAGACGCACACAGGCCAGTAACATTTGTAGGAGATTCACTGTCATGAATATCTACCCCAGGATCTATTTCTTTTTGGTTTATTTTCACCATTTCCTCCACCGCTTTCTTCATAGAAACTTTGGCAGTACAGCGTACAGCATCAGACATTTCTTTATTTATTTTTTCAAACCTTGCACAAGGTGGAGGCATGTTCAGGAAACCACACAATAAATTACCTCCTTCCCTGCCAAGGGCCGGCCGGTGTGGCCGAGGGGTTCTAGGCGCTTCAGTCTGGAACCGCGCGACCGCTACGGTCGGGGGCTCGAATCCTGCCTCTGGCATGGATGTGTGTGATGTCCTTAGGTTAGTTAGGTTTAATTAGTTCTAAGTTCTAGGGGACTGATGACCTCAGATGTTAAGTCCCATAGTTCTCAGAACCATTTGAACCATTTGAAATTGTTGCAGATTTCAATGCTGAGCCATTAATAAGCGTCAGCGTGCGAACCATTGAACGAAATATCATCGATATGAGCTTTCGGAGCCGAATGCTCACTCGTTTACTCTTGATGATTGCACAACAGAAAGCTTTACGCCTCGCCTGGACCCGTCAACACCGACATTGGACTGTTGATGACTGGAAATACGTTGCCCGGTCGGGTGAGTCTCGATTCAAATTGTATCGAGCGGATGGACGTGTACGGGTATGGAGACAGCCTCATGAATCCATGGACCCTGCATGTCAGCGAGGTCTGTTCAAGCGGGTGGAGGATCTGAATGGTGTGGGGCGTATGCAGCTGGAGTGATATGGGACCCATGATACGTCTAGATACGACTCTGACAGGTGACACGTACGTAAGCATCGTTTCTGATCACCTGCATCCATTCATGTCCACTGTGCATTCCGACGGCCTTGGGTAATTCCAGCAGGACAATGCGACACCCCATAATTGCTACATAGTGGCTCCAGGTGACACGTACGTAAGCATCGTTTCTGATCACCTGCATCCATTCATGTCCACTGTGCATTTCGATGGCCTTGGGTAATTCCAGCAGGACAATGTGACACCCCATAATTGCTACAGAGTGGCTCCAGGAACACTCCTCTGAGATTAAACACTCCCGCTGCCCACCAAACTCCCCAGACAAGAATATTATGGAGCATATGTGGGATGCCTTGTAACTTGCTGTCCGAAGAGATCTTCGCCCCCTCGTACTCTTACGGATTTATGGACAATCCTGAAGGATTCATGGTATTAATTCCCTCCAGCTCTACTTTACACATTAGTCGAGTCCATGCCACGTAGTGTTTAGGCACTTCTGCGTTCTCGTGGGAGCCCTACACGATATTAGCCGGGTGTAACAGTTTCCTTGGCTCTTTGGTGTATTTACGTAACGCTACCCTACGGACAGTTAAGTGCTTGAGCGTGATTGTCGGGGACGCAGTACTGTGTGGGGCCGCCATTATCCGCGCAGACCTCTAACTGTAAGCGTCGTAGCGGCTTTCAGACCAGTGGGCAGCTGAACGGTGAAGCAGGCGCCCACAGCGCGGCACATAGGGACTGGCTTCCGCCTGGCACTTACCGCCTACCCTGCCTGGTACGCCGGACAGCCCGTTCTTGCTGCGTGGGCCGATTCGCACGGCAGCACATACCGGCTTCTTGTCTGCGGTGAGGCCTCGAGGTATCCAGCTGTCTGCGCTGCCCCACGCACTCCGCAATGCTCCTTCAGCGCAACGGAAATCCTGTATGAGGAGTCTCAGTCGTCGAGTCTGTCACGGTGTATACTCGATGGCGGGGTTCCTCCCCGTCTGTGGATGAATATTTTGTTCTAATGGCGGTTCTGCAGCCAACACACGCTGTGAAAAGTGTCAGAGTTGTAATGCCACATTGCCTGCACCTATCGTAATTAATTTTCTCTAACAACACGGCTAGTTCCATCCGTTTGCTGCTCATATAGATGTGGGGCCTATGAGACATAATACTATTCCTCGTACGTTTCTCCATAAGAATATGGAAAATAGTCGGATGTAAGAATAATATTTAGAAAGTAGATTATCTTTTGGCGTTAAAAGAGTTTAGGAAGGAAATGTTTTATTCGGTTCAAAGGACCAGTTGGATATCACTTTTCAACATAGTCGCCACTAAAATTTAGACCCTTATCATAGCGGCGAACAAGCTTTGAAATTCCATTGTCATACAATTCTGCCGCCTGAGACTTCAACGAATTAGTCACACCCTCCCGCAATCCTGCGTCGTCATCAGTGCTGCAAGCCAGGTCTTCATCGCTGGAAACAGATACTGGTCAATGGGTGCAAGATCCTGATTGTGCGGTGGAAGAGTAAACGCCTCCCACTTGAAAGGCTAAATGGTTCAAATGGCTCTGACCACTATGGGACTTAACTTCTGAGGTCATCAGTCCCCTAGAACTTAGAACTACTTAAACCTAACTAATCTAAGGGCATCACACACATCCATGCCCGAGGCAGAATTCGAACCTGCGACCGTAGCAGCAGCACGGTTCCGGATTGAAGCGCCTAGAACCGCTTGAAAGCACCGATTATATCTCGAGTGCGATTTGTTGTGCCTGATCCAGCGTTGTAGTGCAAGAACAAAATTTTTGAGCTCAGCTTTCCTCGATGCTTACTCTGAATTCCACTTCTCAACTTTTGCAAAGTTTGACAATACCTCGCGGAGTTTATTTTTGTGCCAGGCTCAAGAAAGTTTTCTCGAATCTTCTCATAGACGTTTTTGCAACCAATCCTTCAGTCACAGTGCTTGGCCGTCCACTTCGCTCTTTAGCGTAAAAATTAGTTCGGCCACTTTTAAATGTAAGGCTCCATTGGCGCACTTGCCCTTCAGTGATTAAACTGTTTCCGTACATCTCACACAGCTGCCGATAAATTTCAGTTGGTTTATGTTCTTTTGCCAACGAAAATCATTAGTTGCAATGGTGCGACTATTTGTGTTTCGTCCACACACCTTTACTAGTAGAAAAATGGGCAATGTTCGTCGGCTAGAAAAAGTTGTAGCGGAAACTAGCCGCACTACACATCTCCAAGGGTCTCATCAAAATGTCCTTCAGTATCAGGTTAGCTAAGGTAGTTTACGAGGAAAAACTTCAATATATTGTGACTCCTGCAATTTTTCCTGGAAAATCTTCTTCATCTGACTTCTAGCTTCTAAAATCCAAACACGACGAGTGTATCGTAGTAGTGTAACGTTTCTTTTGCCCGTGCCTCGGAGCTACCGTAACGTCGCGACCGCAGCCGAATCCACACTTTGTGAAGGTTGCGGTAGAAATTACACGACCTACTGCACCGCGGATTTGATTGGAAACATTCATTGTCCGACCCGGATTGATTATCTGCACTTCCATACTATCCAGTCAGTCTAAATAAGGTCACACAGCGCCTGCAGCTGGCTGCTAGCAACTTCTGACGATTATCTCCACAACAACAAAACAGAAATTTAGTTCAAAAGTAACAGAAAAAAAAATTCCACGAAAAAAATGTAATTCATTAGTTTCAATGAAAATATCGCAGAACCTGTCTGTTACACTAAACACCACTTTTCAGCTAGCTTCTTGCCTTCACAACCTGGGGCTCTGCCTATTCAGCGTCTGCACACTCCCTAAACGAAAACACTCTCCTAGAAAACAGTTATCACTCAATCCAAAATTCATACCCTCGCACGGGACTGTAACTTTGCAACCTCTCAATTCTCCTTACTGTAATAAATGGTTCTAGACTTCCGAAATACGCTATGCAAGACAGGCAGCTTCTCTGTCTCACGGCGGCCGCCGGCCCGCTCTTCGACATTGTGAACTCCAACCCGTTCCACGAAATTGTTCTGCGCTCCGGTCTTTCGACCAGTCGGACTCAGAAGCGCAAGCAGTGACCATTTACCTCCCGCGTTAATCGCTCCGCTGCTAAATATTGCCTGCCGCCAGGCTTTTGAAACGTTTATTTTCCACCAAGTGGTCGGAAACATCTGCCATTTTTGGGAAACCACTCGCTCTTTAGCCAGTCTCTTAAGTCCCCACCACCAACTATTTAGGAGGATTACGAAAATATCGGGGCATCAACTCCAGCCTGGAGAAAATTACTTCTCCGGATGCTAACTCTGGTGCAGAAAATAAGCCAGGAAGAGCACACAGGTGCGGTATGGAAACGATACGTTACGCTACACTAAACAATGAATCGTGCTGAAAATATGCAGACTGCTGAAGATACTCAGTTACTGCGTGGCTCCAAGACTTCATAAGTAATACAACCCAGTATATTGTCCTTGACCGCGAGTGTTCATCAGAGCCAAGGATATCGTCAGGAGTGGCCCAGAGAAGTGTGACAGGACTGTTATTATTCTCCACATAAGAGTACATAAACGATACGACGGACAGCATGTGAAGTGGCTCTTTGCTGATGATGCTGTAGTGTACGGGAACGTGGCGCCGTTGAGGGGCTGTAGGATGATACAAGATGACTTAAACGAAATTTCTAGTTGGTGAGATGAATGGCAGATAGCTCTAAATGTAAAAATATGACGTTGGAATACAGCATTAGTAGAGTGCTGCTTGTCACAGTCACGTTGATTAAATATTAGGGCGTAACATTGCAGAGCGATATGAAATGGAACGAGCACGTAAGCATTTTAGTAGGAAAGGCGAATGGACGACTTAGGTTTCTTGGCGAACTATAGGAAAGTGTGGTTCACCTGTATAGGAGACAGCGTATAGAGCATTAGTGCAACCCATTCTTCAGTACTGCTCGGGTGTTTGGAATTGTCACCAGGTCGGATTAAAAGAAGACCCGAATCAATTCAGAAGCGTGCAACTAGAGTTGTTACCGACAGATTCGATCATCACGCGACTGTAATAGAAATCGTGAACGCAAATGGATATCTCTGGAGGGAAGGCGACGTTCTTTTCGCCGCAAAACTATTGAGAAAATTTTGAGAACTCCCGTTTGACTTCAGGACGATACTACTACCGCCAACATACATTTCGCGTAAGGATCATGAATACAATATAAGAGAAATCAGCGCTCGTGCGGCAGCATAGGCCCATGGATAGACGTTTCCCTCGCTCTGCTCGAGAGTTGAGCAGGGAAGAGGATAGCTAGTAGTGGTACAAAGTACCCTCCATCGTGTGCCATGTAGAGGCTTGCGGAATACGTATGTGAATGTAGATGTAGTAATGGACACAAGTGGTGATCAATTACTTCAAGATAATATTTCATGTCCCGTCGAAGATGAGCTAATTACAGAATACCACCTACAGGATTTTCTCCTTATCAGAATATACGGGGTGTGTAGAAACATGTCTCACGAACTTTATGGATTTGTTCTTGATATCAGAGCATTATAAAAACTCCATATTAACATGTGTCCTGGTATTACAGGATTTATTATTATTCATGGCACAAAAATGATACGTTTAACAACACATTTATGTATATGAAAGGATTTATTATCGTGGCACGCAAACGATACATTTACCAAACACATTTACGTTTAGAAAAGTTGCTCGAAGTGACCAGCAACTTTCACGCATCTCCTGAGTCTGCATTCCTTACTGTGCTATACGTTGTGAAAAGTTCCTGGTGTGTTCTGTTGGTCAAATCCATTTTTGATACGCTACGTTTGAACAGAACATCGTCATTTGGTACGGGACTTCAAGACACCAAGAATTTTGAATGTTCCCAAAGTAAAAAATCCATTGGATTGAGGTCTGGCAATCGGGCAGGCCATGCAGTGGGCCCCCTCTACCAATTTACACAATAGGAAGCTGGTTATCAGGATACTGGTGGACTGTCAGTCAAAAGTGAAGCGAAGCACCATCGTGGATGAACTACATTCCTTGTTGACGCCTAGAAGTACATTATTAGCTAAATAAAGCACATCACGTCTAATAAATTGCAGAAACGTTTGTCTAGTAAAACGTTGCGGAAAGAAACAGAGACCAACGGAATGTCCATGAACGATTCCTACCTACACGTTAAGGCTGAACCTCTGTTGATGTCTGTCTTACCTCACTTCATTAGGATTTTCATAAGCCTACATAAGGTACATGCTAAGAACTGCTGAAACACAGCGCAATGCCCTAATATGCGTTGGCAGATAGTTAATTTTGATTGAAAGCCTGCGTCATTTAATCCCTGCACGCTCTGAAAGCCACTTGGGTACCCAAGATTTTCATGCTGATCGTTCCGAATCGTGAGGTGATTAACACCTTCCCTTCTAACAATTCCCTTTGTACTAGTTGATGGAGTTTCATCCAAATACGAAGAACTCCTTTTCTAAATGCGGTCATTCGTAAACTGCGTGGTCGCGCACTATCAGCATATTTCGTATCAAATGATGTTCTCTCTAACAAGCGTAGGTAGAGTCCCACAAACGTTCTTGCACGAGATAAATGCCTCCCAGCGTAACGTTCAGTGTAAATGTGACTTGCTGCGTCCGCATTCCCAACTGCTAAGCTGTTCAAATGGCTCTGACCACTATGGGACTTAACATCTGAGGTCATCAGTCCCCTAGACTTAGAACTATTTAAACCTAACTAACCTAAGGACGTCACACACATCCATGCCCGAGGCAGGATTCGAACCTGCGGCCGTAGCGGTCGCGCGATTCCGGACTGAAGCTAAGCTGTACATCGACTTAATATTGCCTAATGTTTGATACATGCGCTTGAGACGTGCATAGAAATTTTGCAAGGGTATGCACCTGTGTCATTAATTTCACACCGGGAACTTCATGCGCTGGAAGTTGCACAAGAGTTTTTCGCTAGCAGCAGGTTTCGCGTATAAGCGATATGCGGCGTGTCGGTGAGTGAGTTTGGTGGCGGTAAGCTGACCGTAACAGCCTTAGAAGCCCCAGTTGGCCATGGGCGCGAGCTCAGCAACGAGGTAGGTGACACCTGTCTGGCTACACACGGGAGAGGGAGATAGATAACACCTGCGTGGCCACAAAATACCACACATTCCTCCACGCTTCGTCACCTGCACCCACTCTCTACAAACCATTTGGAAGTGCATGGCAGAGGGTACTTAGCATGCTACCTCTTACTAGGATTTCTTCCCCATCCAATGGAGTATTGGGCACAGGAACATTGATGTGCTGTATTTGTTCGAATCTTGGACAACATGGCGAAACGTAGTGTAATTGGCGGCCAACTTTCTTATACTTGTCTTCTGCATACGGATTTCGTCGTCGACTCAACCCTCACACTGTAGTGCGATTATTAATCTGCGGACGAGACGCCCCACACGGCAGCGTACGTCATGCTGGGACGATACGACGCTGCGTAGGAGAGCGCCTGGTGCACTAACTCGTTGTTGTCACAGGTTCTTTCGTATTATACTTTGAAATTCGTCATTCTTGATGTTCCTAAAACTAAATAACATCACAAAGAAACACATTGCAGAAAGTTGAAACAAGGCACAATACACAGCAATATGATTTTCTCCGCTTTTTGTTCTTGCTGCATATGATGCGTCTCATTAGAGGTCCGTGTTGTTTGTACTGATGATTCAACGATACTTGCTAAGTAGCTTTCTCGAAGCCGCAATGGATTTTTCTCGTCTGTGAAACGACCTCCTGATCCTTATCCTCCTTGGTCGTATGTGTCTGAAATCACAGAAATGACACTGAGATGAAATTTAGTAACTGAAGTAGTATCTCCAGTATAATCCATCTAAACAACGCGGGAATTTAGCATGCACATGTCTAAGGAGTAACATAGTGGATTACTTAATTAAAAACTTTTTAATATAACACGTTTTTAAAACGAACTAAAAAGTATAAAATAATTTCTCCTTGCCCCAGAAAGATTCCAAATACCATACAGATAACCTTGAGAATTTGTGCTTGTGAATTTTTAATAGCTATGAAAATACTTGTAAACTTTAAAACTAAAAATGTGCGGCGCATGCAATAAAAAGTTGATGCATGAATATTCCCCTCTCAGTTATCTACTGCACGTGTCCCGCATTTTTCGTTTTAAATTCTACAAGTATTTTTATAGCCACTGAAAATTCACAAGCACAAGTTTTTAGGACAAGTTAGTAATCTGTACGGGATTTTTTTATTTTATGCTTTTTAATCAATTTTAAAAACGTGTTATATTAAAAAGGTTTTATTTAAATAATTATTTCCTGCTTTTTAATGTTGTGTGTATCATACTCTTTAATCCATTTCAAATGTTTCGATGAGCGTGTGTCACACTTTTTAATCGATTTCAAACATTTCGATGAGATTACAATAGAAGATTATTCAGGGTTATTTCAGTTTCTCTTCACCTGAGTCAAACAGTACAATGTTTCCTCCTAGAATTATCTGAAGAAAATACCTCAAGGGGAGAAACAGAGAGAATCGAGCTCACAAGCGGCTTACCAGCAACAGTTCTTGCCATGAAACATTCGCAGATGGAACAGGAAAAAGGGAAAAAAAGCAGTGGTTTATAAAAAGCACCCTCCACCACACACACCACATGGAAGGTGGTTAATACTGCTTTGTTATCGACTACTGAGCTATGTTAAATGTTTCAGTCTCCAACTCACTGGGATATTATAGTGGTAAACAAAGTATGCTTCACCTCACACCAAACAAGAAGCTAGTTAATATTGCATTGTCATCCAGTTCTGAACAATTGTTGAAAGTTTCAAGCCTCTGGCTCATCGGGGAATTAGTTTAAAATCAATTGCAAAATCTCTACCGAACAAACATAGAAGAAAACGACCTATTAAAATTTGTTAAACAAGAGGTTTCTTTGCACAATTTCAGTTTTACGAATGAATTCCGGTGAGCTAAGTGGTACGAAGTATTTATCCATTGCACCCATAGACTCGTTGTAATCCAAGAGAGGTTGTGACTTAACTTTTCGGTATTAGTTTGATGGTCCATTTTCACAACTGATTCCATTGCGTCTCTATGGAATATCAACAACATACATACGTCAGTTTTGTCATGCTACTTCGAGATTATTACAGCTTCCGTCGACCTAAATTCCATCTCACCTCTTTGTATTTTGACATCAATTATTGACGTGTCTTCTCCGTTCATGCGAACAACACGTACTGCATCTGTTCTTCTGCCGTGCAAGTAGTGGAAGAGAGATGGACATGTGTAGCAATTGCCGACATATAGCATGTCTTTTGTAGCGTACGTTTACTAAGAAAACGTCGAAACGTATATACGCGACGTCAGCATTCCTTGCAAGCTCTGCTCCTATCGCAT